>NC_086192.1:225000-250000 GCF_023053635.1 Elgaria multicarinata webbii | reverse complement strand
AAACCTCAGATAATTAGAACCCCATTTTCACGGAAGAAATGTCTTCCATAGCTTTGAAGATTCACTGCCTGAGTTGAAAAGCTCAAGTCCTTGTTGCCAACCGTTTTGCCAAGATGAGAGAAAGAAAAAGTATGTTGTTAAAAGTGGATGAGAGAAATGTCTGAAAAAAGAGAGAGAGAGAGAAGGCTGTGCAGAAGAGATAGTTTGAAAGACTTTTAAAAAGGTTGTTTTGGTTGTTTTGAAAAGATGTTGATTTGAAGTGAAGTTGATTTGAAAGTGTATGTGAATAGAAGAAGATGAGAAGTTGAAATGTAGAAAAAGAAGAAAAAGGAAAGTGTTTGAAGGTCAGTGTACGTGGCATGGTTTTTGACCAGAAAGAAAAGGGGGGTGAAGAGAAGCCCTGCCTTGAAAAAGTTAGTGAATGGACAATCTTGCATCCTCTGCTGATGAAGATTGGAAATACTGAATTGCTATATTTTTGTGTGTGTTTTGAACGTTGTGTTCTGAAAATTGCCCAGTGGTTCTTTTTTTTGGGGCAGAGATATTCTAACTTTGGCCTAATAGAATTTTTGAAATGCTTTGAGCCCTGAGCCTGAGCCCTAAATGCAACTACAATTGAAGCCTAAAAGCACCCCTGTGTTCTTGCATCAGTATCCTTTGAAATTAGAAGCCAGAAGAAGAATACAACTATTGCTTTTTAAAAATGGACTTGTGAAATGATTAAAGCAATTAAAAACTCCAGCTTGCATCACTGTGTTTGCCCTACCAGCCTCAAGTGTGCTGTGCCAAAAACGTGGCACAGACCAGTGGAGTACAGTGGCAGAAGCTAACACCTGAACCCTGCCTGCCAGTCCAGATATGAGATCAACCTCCTCGTGGACCCAAGGCTTGCCTCATTGAATCCTGCCACGTTGATACCTGAACTACAAAGAAAAGAAGTTCCAGAGCATGAATGCCTTGAAGTCTTGCAACTTGGCACCAAACCTCGCCCAGACCTATAAGATGACCTCGAGTTGTTTACTGATGGATCCAGCTACAATTGTACAACAAGCAGCTGAACTCGTAGTATGCACAGAAGCCCTGATGCTTGTTTCAGGCAAAAGACTATATTTACTGATTCAAAATATCACATGGACAGATTTGGAAAGAAAGAAGATTTGTGACTGCCCATGGAGCAGTGACCCATGGAGAATTAACAGTTGATCTGTTAAAAGCCCTGATGTTGCCAAAAGAATTGGCTAATTTGTCTACAAACAGCTGCCATAATTGGAGCTAGCCCATTTCTCAATATTTGAATCCACCTTATGAAAAAGAAGACTTGGAATTAGCACAATAACTCAAAGTTTTCAAGAACCCAGAAAGATGGGATTTGTTACCCCTGATGTGCCAAGAATCATCATGACCTCCCTGTTTAAAGACCAAGTGTTTAAAGACCTCACAAGATGGACATTGATCAGACTCTTCAATGACTGAAAGACTTTTTTGAGAACCATGATCAGCCAAGGAATATAAATGCTCAGTGAATTGTTTTTACTGGCTTCATTTGTAAATGAATCAAAAGAAAAGCCCCTGCAGACATGGACTTGTTATCTTTTTTAAGAATCCAATTGACTTTGTTGAAATGTAAAAGTTTTTTTTGAACGCCTATTTGTTTTTGTTCGGTTTTTTTTTTTGAACACCTACTGTTTTGTTCAGGCCTGAAACCATAAAATCAGATCTAGAAAGCTATTTTACTTCTTAGGTAGTGTAGAACATGGCACTTTTGTCCTAATAATAGGCTGGCATCTCATGAAGATTCCAGTCTGGTAGGCAGATAGAGTTAATAGGACCCTGAAAAGAGACCCTAGCAAATTAGAAATTTCCTTGAAATGGGTGGATGTATTTCCAATTGCATTGTTAAAGTCAGAAAAAGTCTTAAATTGTTTCATTTTGAGCTAATGTTTGGCTTTTCCTCTCAGTTTTTAGTGGGGGAACAAGAAAGAATTAAATAGGAATTGGGAAATGTTTTATTCCAAGAATATGTAATTGCCCTGCAGTTTTCTCTTTTCCAGCTCCATCGTTACCTGCACCTTTCCAGAGATTGTCGTTAGAAGAACCCTGCCTATTCCAGCCTACCTGCTTAAAGTAGGACCCCAGGATTGAGAAAGCCCTTGCTGCTTTGTACTTGTAAGTTGTAAGTGAAATTATTATAGACAGATAAATGGACACATTGTTCTAAAATAAAGCCTCCCCTGTGCCAGAAGGACACAGGCAAAGCAAAGTTCATCTGCCTTCTGGTGCACCGGAAGCCACCAGCAACATAGGCGAAGAAACCAGCACGGAGCAACCTAGGTACTCAACCCAACATTTAAAGGACACTAAAGTTATCTTACATGTGTGTGAAGATTATGTAGCTGTAATTTTGATAATTGTTACTTTAGTAGTTCTAAGTGTTTCTTTAATTGCCATAGCAAATGTTTTTAAGAAAGGATTTGTGCCTTTTACCACTCATAAGTGACTTGGCTTCGTTCCACAACTGCCAAATGTTCTTTGCAAAAGCTTATCTTCCTGCCCTGCAAAAGCTTGTGATCACCACACAAGCCAAAATATCAGAATTGTGTACACATGTTATGATTCTACCCAAGGACTTTTAGAGCCCTACGGTAGTTGTAAATGAAAGTTAACAAAGAATAGCAGAGTTGGAAGGGGCCTACAAGACCATCGAGTCCAACCCCCTGCTCAATGCAGGAATCCACCCTAAAGCATCCCTGACAGTTAGTTGTCCAATATAGAGTAGTTAAAAGAGGGATTTCTTGCATTGTATTTTGTTCCATTGTAATGATTTTTGTTTATCCTTGCTTTTTGCCTTCCCTGTATTTTGTCTTTTATGAAAAATCTTGCAAAGTCTGTAATCCACCAGCAAATGTATTTGTATTGTGAAGCCTTAGCCACAGATGATCTAAAAGAAGTTAGCAAGCTTGATTTTTAAATTGCTTTAAAGGGGGGAAAATGTTAGCAGAACCACCTCCATTTTTAACAGGAAACTGTAAAATCTCCATTGCACTCCAAGCAAAATGTCAAAATGCCCTGTATGAGAATGTCTCCTTGTGTGCGTCCTTGCATCCTTGATTACTAATATAAACAAGAGTCCTGGCTCCAGCTGTCTGTGTTGAAGTTAACTCTCTGTAACTTACTGTCAGGCCAAAGGTATTGTTTACAGGACTGTTTAGCATAATTAGCTATGCCTCAGTGTTATGTTCTGATTGGTTAATGCTGCTACTGGGCCCTGCCCCTTGAAAGCTTTAATACTGTACCATATTCCCTATGTCTTTTGTCTGATTGCTCCCTTTGAAGAGACCAGGCCTTGAATACTAATCAATAAAGCGCTTTTGAACCCTCTGTCGTTGGAATGGTGGAGTCGTGCTTAAGGGCTGTTTGGATCTCGTCCTTGGGTGAAAAGAACATTGATCTAACACTACCCCTACCCCTAACCCTAACCCTAACCCTAACCCTAACCCGAACCTGAACTCCTAACCCTAACCCTAACCCTAACCCTAACCCGGAACCTAACTCTAACCAGGAACCTAACCCTAACCCGGACCCTAACCCTAACGCTAACCCTAACCCTAACCCTAACCCTAACCCTAACCCGGAAACTAACCCTAACCCAGAACCTAACCCGGAACCTAACCCGGAACCGAACCCGGAACCTAACCCTAACCCTAACCCTAAACCGGAACCTAATCCTATCCCTAACCCGGAACCTAACCCTAACCCGGAACCTAATCCTAACCCTAACCCGGAACCTAACTCTAACCCTATCCTGGAACCTAACCCTAACCCGGAACCTAACCCTAAAACTAACCCTAACCCGGAACCTAACCCTAACCCGGAACCTAACCCTAAACCGGAACCTAACCCTAATCCGGAAACTAACCCTCACCCTTACCCGGAACCTAACCCTAACCCGGAACCTAACCGGGTTAGGGTTAGGCATATATAGAAAGCTCCATAAGTTGCACCGAAACGACGTTCAGATACCCATTCCGGCAAAAACTCATTTTGCGCAAAACGGGCCGTAACGGAAACTTCCCAATTAAGTAAGTGAATGAAACTCACCAGGTGCACATGACAAGGTGGGGCAAATATAGAAAGCTCCATAAGTTGCACCAAAACGACGTTCAGATACCCGTTCTGGCAAAAAATTGTATTGCGCAAATTTGGTCGTAATGGCAACTTCCTAATGAGGTAAGTGAACCAAACTCACCAGATGCACATGACAAGTTGGGGCAAATATATAACCCGAAACCTAACCCTAACCCTAACCGTAAACCCTAACCCTAACCATAACCCTAACCCTAACCCGGAACCTAACCCTAACCCGGAACCTAACCCTAACCCGGAACCTAACCCTAACTTGGAACCTAACCCTAACCCTAACCCTAACCCTAACCCTAACTCTAACCCTAACCCTAACCCTAACGCTAACCCTAACCCTAACCCTAACCCTAACCCTAACCCTAACCCTAACACTGACCTTAAACTTAACCCTAACCCTAACCCTTACCTTAACCTTAACCCTAACCTTAACCCTAACCCTACCCTAACCCCACCCCTACCCCTACCCCTAACCCTACCCCTAACCCTAACCCTAACCCTAACCCTAACCTGAACTCCTAACCCTAACCCTAACCCTAACCCTAACCCGGAACCTAACTCTAACCAGGAACCTAACCCTAACCCTAACCATAACCCTAACCCTAACCCTAACCCTAACCCTAACCCTAACCCTAACCCGGAACCTAACCCGGAACCTAACCCTAACCCGGAAACTAACCCTAACCCAGAACCTAACCCGGAACCTAACCCGGAACCGAACCCGGAACCAAACCCTAACCCTAACCCTAAACCGGAACCTAATCCTAACCCTAACCCGGAACCTAACCCTAACCCGGAACCTAATCCTAACCCTAACCCGGAACCTAACTCTAACCCTATCCTGGAACCTAACCCTAACCCGGAACCTAACCCTAAAACTAACCCTAACCCGGAACCTAACCCTAACCCGGAACCTAACCCTAAACCGGAACCTAACCCTAATCCGGAAACTAACCCTCACCCTTACCCGGAACCTAACCCTAACCCGGAACCTAACCGGGTTAGGGTTAGGCATATATAGAAAGCTCCATAAGTTGCACCGAAACGACGTTCAGATACCCATTCCGGCAAAAACTCATTTTGCGCAAAACGGGCCGTAACGGCAGCTTCCCAATGAGGTAAGTTAACCAAACTCACCAGATGCACATGACAAGTTGGGACAAATATAGACAGCTCCATAAATTACCCGACACGACGTTTAGATACCCATTCCGGCAAAAACTCGTATTCAGCAAAACGGGCCGTAACGGCAACTTCCCAATTAAGTAAGTGAATGAAACTCACCAGGTGCACATGACAAGGTGGGGCAAATATAGAAAGCTCCATAAGTTGCCCCGAAAAGACGTTCAGATACCCATTCCGGTAGAAAACATGTATTGCGAAAATGGGCTGTAACGGCAGCTTCCCAATAAGGGAAGTGAACCAAATTCACCATATGCACATAACTAGGTGGGGCAAATATGGAAAGCTCCAAAAGTTACCCCGAAACCATGTTCAGATACCCTTTCTGGGCAAAAACACGTATTGCGAAAATTGGGCCGTAACGGCAGCTTCCCAATGAGGTAAGTGAACCAAACTATCCAGATGCACATGACAAGTTGGGACAAATATAGAAAGCTCCAAATGTTGCCCCAAAACCATGTTCTAATAGCCATTTTTGCAGAAAACGCGTATTGCGAAAATGGGCCGTAACGGCTCCTTTCCAATGAGGTAAGTGAACCAAACTTACTAGATGCACAAGACAACGTGGGACATATATAGAAAGCTCCAAAAGTTACCCCAAAACCACATTCAGATACCCGTTCCGGTCAAAACCTTGTATTGCGTAAAATGGGCCGTAACGGCAGCTTCCCAATGAGGTAAGTGAACCAAACTCACCAGATGCACATGACAAGGTGGGACAAATATAGAAAGCTCCAAAAGTTGCCCCAAAACCACGTTCAGACATCCGTTCCGGGCAAAAACGCGTATTGCGCAAATTGGGCCGTAGCAGCAACTTCCCAATGAGGTGAGTGAACCAAACTCACCAGATGCACATGACAAGGTAGGACAAACATAGAAAGCTCCAAAAGTCACAGCAAAACCACGTTCAGATACCCATTCTGGGCAAAAACTCGTATTGCACAAATTGGGCCGTAATGGCAACTTCCCAATGAGGTAAGTGAACCAAACTCACGAGATGTGCAGGGACCATGCTAATCTTCTCTGTATCGTTCCAATTTTAGTATATGTGCTGCCGAAGCGAGCACAACCCTAACCCTAACCCTAACCCTAACCGTAACCCTAACCGTAACCCTAACCCTAACCCTAACCCTAACCCTAACCCTAACCCTAACCCTAACCCTAACCCTAACCCTAACCCTAACCCTAACCCTAACCCTAACCCTAACCCTAACCCTAACCCTAACCCTAACCCTAACCCTAACCCTAACCTTAACCCTAACCCTAACCCTTACCTTAACCTTAACCTTAACCCTAACATTAACCCTAACCCTAACCCTAACCCTAACCCTAACCCCTAACCCTAACCCTAACCCTAACCCTAACCCTAAACCGGAACCTAACCCTTACCCGGAACCTAACCCTAACCCTAACCCTAACCCTGACCTTAACCCGGAACCTAACCCTAACCTGGAACCTAACCCTTACCCAGAACCTAACCCGGAACCTAACCCTAACCTTAACCCTAACCCGGAACCTAACCCTAACCCAGAACCTAACCCGGTACCTAACCCGGAAACTAACCCTAACCCTAACCCTAACCCTAACCCGAAACCTAACCCTAACCTGGAACATAACCCTAACCCGGAACCTAACCCTAACCCGGAACCTAACCCTAACTCGGAACCTAACCCTAACCCTAACCCTAACCCTAACCCTAACTCTAACCCTAACCCTAACCCTAACGCTAACCCTAACCCTAACCCTAACCCGAACCCTAACCCGAACCCGAACGCGAACCCTAACCCTAACCCGAACCTGAACTCCTAACCCTAACCCTAACCCTAACCCTAACCCGGAACCTAACTCTAACCAGGAACCTAACCCTAACCCGGAACCTAACCCTAACCCTAACCCTAACCCTAACCCTAACCCTAACCCTAACCCTAACCCTAACCCTAACCCTAACCCTAACCCGGAACCTAATCCTTCACCGGAACCTAACCCTAACTCTAACCCTAACCCTAACCCTAAGCCTAACCCGGAACCTAACCCTAACCCGGAACCTAACAACCCGGAACCTAACCCGGAACCTAACCCGGAACCTAACCTTAACCCTAACCCTAACCCGGAACCTAACCCTAACCCAGAATCTAACCCAGAACCTAACCCGGAACCTAACTCGGAACCTAACCCTAACCCTAGCCCTAATCCTGAACCTAACCCTAACCCGGAAAGTATCCCTAAACCGGAACCTAACCCTAACCCGGAACCTAACCCTAACCCGGAACCTCACCCTAACCCTAACCCGGAACCTAACCCTAACCCGGAACCGAACCCTAACCCTAACACTAACCCAGAACCTAACCCTAACCCGGAACCTAACCCTAAACCGGAACCTAACCCTAATTCGGAACCTAACCTTAACCCTAACCCGGAGCCTAACCCTAACCCGGAACCTAAGGGGTTTAGGGTTAGGCATATATAGAAAGCTCCATAAGTTGCACCAAAACGACGTTCAGATACCCGTTCTGGACAAAAAATTGTATTGCGCAAATTGGGTCGTAATGGCAACTTCCTAATGAGGTAAGTGAACCAAACTCACCAGATGCACATGACAAGTTGGGGCAAATATATAACCCGAACCCTAACCCTAACCCTAACCCTAAACCCTAACCCTAACCCTAACCCTAACCCTAACCCGGAACCTAACCCTAACCCGGAACCTAACCCTAACTCGGAACCTAACCCTAACCCTAACCCTAACCCTAACTCTAACCCTAACCCTAACCCTAACGCTAACCCTAACCCTAACCCTAACCCTAACCCTAACCCTAACCCTAACCCTAACCCTAACCCTAACCCTGACCTTAAACTTAACCCTAACCCTAACCCTTACCTTAACCTTAACCCTAACCTTAACCCTAACCCTACCCAAACCCCACCCCTACCCCTACCCCTAAACCTAACCCGAACCTGAACTCCTAACCCTAACCCTAACCCTAACCCTAACCCGGAACCTAACTCTAACCCGGAACCTAACTCTAACCAGGAACCTAACCCTAACCCGGACCCTAACCCTAACCCTAACCCTAACCCTAACCCTAACTGGGATCCTAACCCTAACCCGGAACCTAACCCGGAACCTAACCCGGAACCTAACCCTAACCCGGAAACTAACCCTAACCCAGAACCTAACCCGGAACCTAACCCGGAACCGAACCCGGAACCTAACCCTAACCCTAACCCTAAGCCGGAACCTAATCCTAACCCTAACCCGGAACCTAACCCTAACCCGGAACCTAATCCTAACCCTAACCCGGAACCTAACTCTAACCCTATCCTGGAACCTAACCCTAACCCAGAACCTAACCCTAAAACTAACCCTAACCCGGAACCTAACCCTAACCCGGAACCTAACCCTAAACCGGAACCTAACCCTAATCCGGAAACTAACCCTCACCCTTACCCGGAACCTAACCCTAACCCGGAACCTAACCGGGTTAGGGTTAGGCATATATAGAAAGCTCCATAAATTGCACCGAAACGACGTTCAGATACCCATTCCGGCAAAAACTCATTTTGCGCAAAACGGGCCGTAACGGCAGCTTCCCAATGAGGTAAGTTAACCAAACTCACCAGATGCACATGACAAGTTGGGACAAATATAGACAGCTCCATAAATTACCCGACACGACGTTCAGATACCCATTCCGGCAAAAACTCGTATTCAGCAAAACGGGCCGTAACGGCAACTTCCCAATAAGGGAAGTGAACCAAATTCACCATATGCACATAACTAGGTGGGGCAAATATGGAAAGCTCCAAAAGTTACCCCGAAACCATGTTCAGATACCCTTTCTGGCCAAAAACACGTATTGCGAAAATGGGCTGTAACGGCAGCTTCCCAATAAGGGAAGTGAACCAAATTCACCATATGCACATAACTAGGTGGGGCAAATATGGAAAGCTCCAAAAGTTACCCCGAAACCATGTTCAGATACCCTTTCTGGGCAAAAACACGTATTGCGTAAATTGGGCCGTAACGGCAGCTTCCCAATGAGGTAAGTGAACCAAACTATCCAGATGCACATGACAAGTTGGGACAAATATAGAAAGCTCCAAAAGTTGCCCCAAAACCACGTTCTAATAGCCATTTTTGCAGAAAACGCGAATTGCGAAAATGGGCCGTAACGGCTCCTTTCCAATGAGGTAAGTGAACCAAACTTACGAGATGCACAAGACAAGGTGGGACATATATAGAAAGCTCCAAAAGTTACACCAAAACCACGTTCAGACATCCGTTCCGGGCAAAAACGAGTATTGCGCAAATTGGGCCATAGCAGCAACTTCCCAATGAGGTGAGTGAACCAAACTCACCAGATGCACATGACAAGGTAGGACAAACATAGAAAGCTCCAAAAGTCGCAGCAAAACCACGTTCAGATACCCATTCTGGGCAAAAACTCGTATTGCACAAATTGGGCCGTAATGGCAACTTCCCAATGAGGTAAGTGAACCAAACTCACGAGATGTGCAGGGACCATGCTAATCTTCTCTGTATCGTTCCAATTTTAGTATATGTGCTGCCGAAGCGAGCACAACCCTAACCCTAACCCTAACCCTAACCCTAACCCTAACCCTAACCCTAACCCTAACCCTAACCCTAACCCTAACCCTAACCCTAACCCTCACCCTAACCTTAACCCTAACCCTAACCTTTACCTTAACCTTAACCCTAACCTTAACCCTAACCCTAACCCTAACCCTAACCCTAACCCTAACCCTAACCCTAACCCCTAACCCTAACCCTAACCCTAACCCTAACCCTAAACCGGAACCTAACCCTTACCCGGAACCTAACGCTAACCCTAACCCTAACCTTAACCCGGAACCTAACCCTAACCCGGAACCTAACCCTAACCCGGAACCTAACCCAAAACCTAACCCTAACCTTAACCCTAACCCAGAACCTAACCCTAACCCAGAACCTAACCCGGAACCTAACCCGGAACATAACCCGGAAACTAAACCTAACCCTAACCCTAATCCGAAACCTAACCCTAACCTGGAACATAACCCTAACCCGGAACCTAACCCTAACCCGGAACCTAACCCTAACCCTAACCCTAACCCTAACCCTAACTCTAACCCTAACCCTAACCCTAACGCTAACCCTAACGCTAACCCTAACCCTAACCCTAACCCTAACCCTAACCCTAACCCTAACCCTAACCCTAACCCTAACCCTAACCCTGACCCTGACCTTAAACTTAACCCTAACCCTAACCCTTACCATAACCTTAACCCTAACCTTAACCCTAACCCTAACCCTAACCCTAACCCTAACCCTAACCCGAACCCGAACCCGAACCCGAACCCGAACCCGAACCCGAACCCGAACCCTAACCTGAACTCCTAACCCTAACCCTAACCCTAACCCTAACCCGGAACCTAACTCTAACCAGGAACCTAACCCTAACCCGGAACCTAACCCTAACCCTAACCCTAACCCTAACCCTAACCCTAACCCTAACCCTAACCCTAACCCTAACTGGGAACCTAACCCTAACCCGGAACCTAACCCGGAACCTAACCCTAACCCTAACCCTAACCCGGAACCTAACCCTAACCCAGAACCTAACCCGGAACCTAACCCTAACCCTAACCCTAAGCCGGAACCTAACCCTAAGCCGGAACCTAATCCTAACCCTAACCCGGAACCTAACCCTAACCCGGAACCTAATCCTAACCCTAACCCGGAACCTAACTCTAACCCTATCCTGGAACCTAACCCTAACCCGGAACCTAACCCTAAAACTAACCCTAACCCGGTACCTAACCCTAACACGGAAAATAACCATAAACCGGAACCTAACCCTAATCCGGAAACTAACCCTCACCCTTACCCGGAACCTAACCCTAACCCGGAACCTAACCGGGTTAGGGTTAGGCATATATAGAAAGCTCCATAAGTTGCACCAACACGACGTTCAGATACCCATTCCGGCAAAAACTCATTTTGCGCAAAACGGGCCGTAACGGCAGCTTCCCAATGAGATAAGTGAACCAAACTCACCAGATGCACATGACAAGTTGGGACAAATATAGACAGCTCCATAAATTACCCGAAACGACGTTCAGATACCCATTCCGGCAAAAACTCGTATTCAGCAAAACGGTCCATAACGGCAACTTCCCAATTAAGTAAGTGAATGAAACTCACCAGGTGCACATGACAAGGTGGGGCAAATATAGAAAGCTCCATAAGTTGCCCCGAAACGACGTTCAGATACCCATTCCGGTAGAAAACATGTATTGCGAAAATGGGCCGTAACGGCAGCTTCCCAATAAGGGAAGTGAACCAAATTCACCATATGCACATAACTAGGTGGGGCAAATATGGAAAGCTCCAAAAGTTACCCCGAAACCATGTTCAGATACCCTTTCTGGGCAAAAATACCTATTGCGAAAATTGGGCCGTAACGGCAGCTTCCCAATGAGGTAAGTGAACCAAACTATCCAGATGCACATGACAAGTTGGGACAAATATAGAAAGCTCCAAAAGTTGCCCCAAAACCACGTTCTAATAACCATTTTTGCAGAAAACGCGTATTGCGAAAATGGGCCGTAACGGCTCCTTTCCAATGAGGTAAGTGAACCAAACTTACTAGATGCACAAGACAAGGTGGGACATATATAGAAAGCTCCAAAAGTTACCCCAAAACCACGTTCAGATACCCGTTCCGGTCAAAAACTTGTATTGCGTAAAATGGGCCGTAAGGGCAGCTTCCCAATGAGGTAAGTGAACCAAACTCACCAGATGCACATGACAAGGTGGGACAAATATAGAAAGCTCCAAAAGTTGCCCCAAAACCACGTTCAGACATTCGTTCCGGGCAAAAACGCGTATTGCGCAAATTGGGCCGTAGCAGCAACTTCCCAATGAGGTGAGTGAACCAAACTCACCAGATGCACATGACAAGGTAGGACAAACATAGAAAGCTCCAAAAGACGCAGCAAAACCACGTTCAGATACCCATTCTGGGCAAAAACTCGTATTGCACAAATTGGGCCGTAATGGCAACTTCCCATTAGGTAAGTGAACCAAACTCACCAGATGCACATGACAAGGTGGGGCAAATATAGAAAGCTTCATAAGTTTCCCCGAAATGACGTTCAGATTCCCATTCCGGCAAAGACTTGTATTGAGCAAAACGGGATTTAACGGCAGCTTCCCAATGAGGTAAGTGAACCAAACTCACCAGATGTGCAGGGGCCATGCTAATCTTCTATGTATCGTTCCAATTTAATATATGTGCTGCCGAAGCGAGCACAACCCTAACCCTAACCCTAACCCTAACCCTAACCCTAACCCTAACCCTAACCCTAACCCTAACCCTAACCCTAACCCTAACCCTAACCCTAACCCTAACCCTAACCCTAACCCTAACCCTAACCCTAACCCTAACCCTAACCCGGAACCTAACCCTAACCCTAACCCTAAGCCGGAACCTAATCCAAACCCTAACCCGGAACCTAACCCTAACCCGGAACCTAATCCTAACCCTAACCCGGAACCTAACCCGGAACCTAACCCGGAACCTAACCCTAACCCGGAAACTAACCCTAACCCAGAACCTAACCCGGAACCTAACCCGGAACCGAACCCGGAACCTAACCCTAACCCTAACCCAGAACCTAACCCTAAAACTAACCCTAACCCGGAACCTAACCCTAACCCGGAACCTAACCCTAAACCGAAACCTAACCCTAATCCGGAAACTAACCCTCACCCTTACCCGGAACCTAACCCTAACCCGGAACCTAACCGGGTTAGGGTTAGGCATATATAGAAAGCTCCATAAGTTGCACCAACACGACGTTCAGATACCCATTCCGGCAAAAACTCATTTTGCGCAAAACGGGCCGTAACGGCAGCTTCCCAATGAGGTAAGTTAACCAAACTCACCAGATGCACATGACAAGTTGGGACAAATATAGACAGCTCCATAAATTACCCGACACGACGTTCAGATACCCATTCCGGCAAAAACTCGTATTCAGCAAAACGGGCCGTAACGGCAACTTCCCAATTAAGTAAGTGAATGAAACTCACCAGGTGCACATGACAAGGTGGGGCAAATATAGAAAGCTCCATAAGTTGCCCCGAAACGACGTTCAGATACACATTCCGGTAGAAAACATGTATTGCGAAAATGGGCCGTAACGGCAGCTTCCCAATAAGGGAAGTGAACCAAATTCACCATATGCACATAACTAGGTGGGGCAAATATGGAAAGCTCCAAAAGTTACCCCGAAACCATGTTCAGATACCCTTTCTGGGCAAAAACACGTATTGCGTAAATTGGGCCGTAACGGCAGCTTCCCAATGAGGTAAGTGAACCAAACTATCCAGATGCACATGACAAGTTGGGAAAAATATAGAAAGCTCCAAAAGTTGCCCCAAAACCACGTTCTAATAGCCATTTTTGCAGAAAACGCGTATTGCGAAAATGGGCCGTAACGGCTCCTTTCCAATGAGGTAAGTGAACCAAACTTACGAGATGCACAAGACAAGGTGGGACATATATAGAAAGCTCCAAAAGTTACACCAAAACCACGTTCAGACATCCGTTCCGGGCAAAAACGAGTATTGCGCAAATTGGGCCGTAGCAGCAACTTCCCAATGAGGTGAGTGAACCAAACTCACCAGATGCACATGACAAGGTAGGACAAACATAGAAAGCTCCAAAAGTCGCAGCAAAACCACGTTCAGATACCCATTCTTGGGAAAAAACTCGTATTGCACAAATTGGGCCGTAATGGCAACTTCCCAATGAGGTAAGTGAACCAAACTCACGAGATGTGCAGGGACCATGCTAATCTTCTCTGTATCGTTCCAATTTTAGTATATGTGCTGCCGAAGCGAGCACAACCCTAACCCTAACCCTAACCCTAACCCTAACCCTAACCCTAACCCTAACCCTAACCCTAACCCTAACCCTAACCCTAACCCTAACCCTAACCCTAACCCTAACCCTAACCTTAACCCTAACCCTAACCCTTACCTTAACCTTAACCCTAACCTTAACCCTAACCCTAACCCTAACCCTAACCCTAACCCCTAACCCTAACCCTAACCCTAACCCTAACCCTAAACCGGAACCTAACCCTTACCCGGAACCTAACCCTAACCCTAACCCTAACCCTAACCTTAACCCGGAACCTAACCCTAACCCGGAACCTAACCCTAACCCGGAACCTAACCCGGAACCTAACCCTAACCCTAACCCTAACCCTAACCCTAACCCTAACCCTAACCCTAACCCTAACCCTAACCCTAACCCTAACCCTAACCCTAACCCCTAACCCTAACCCTAACCCTAACCCTAAACCGGAACCTAACCCTTACCCGGAACCTAACCCTAACCCTAACCCTAACCCTAACCTTAACCCGGAACCTAACCCTAACCCGGAACCTAACCCTAACCCGGAACCTAACCCGGAACCTAACCCTAACCTTAACCCTAACCCGGAACCTAACCCTAACCCGGTACCTAACCCGGAACCTAACCCGGAACATAACCCGGAAACTAACCCTAACCCTAACCCTAATCCGAAACCTAACCCTATCCTGGAACATAACCCTAACCCGGAACCTAACCCTAACCCGGAACCTAACCCTAACTCGGAACCTAACCCTAACCCTAACCCTAACTCAAACCCTAACCCTAACCCTAACGCTAACCCTAACCCTAACCCTAACCCTAACCCTAACCCTAACCCTAACCCTAACCCTAACCCTAACCCTAACCCTAACCCTAACCCTGACCCTGACCTTAAACTTAACCCTAACCCTAACCCTTTCCTTAACCTTAACCCTAACCCTAACCCTAACCCTAACCCTAACCCTAACCCTAACCCGAACCCGAACCCGAACCCGAACCCGAACCCGAACCCGAACCCGAACCCGAACCCGAACCCGAACCCGAACTCCTAACCCTAACCCTAACCCTAACCCTAACCCGGAACCTAACTCTAACCAGGAACCTAACCCTAACCCGGAACCTAACCCTAACCCTAAATCTAACCCTAACCCTAACCCTAACCCTAACCCTAACTGGGAACCTAACCCTAACCCGGAACCTAACCCGGAACCTAACTCTAACCCTAACCCGGAACCTAACCCTAACCCAGAACCTAACCCGGAACCGAACCCGGAACCTAACCCTAACCCTAACCCTTAGCCGGAACCTAATCCTAACCCTAACCCGGAACCTAACCCTAACCCGGAACCTAATCCTAACCCTAACCCGGAACCTAACTCTAACCCTATCCTGGAACCTAACCCTAACCCGGAACCTAACCCTAAAACTAACCCTAACCCGGTACCTAACCATAACCCGGAAAATAACCATAAACCGGAACCTAACCCTAATCCGGAAACTAACCCTCACCCTTACCCGGAACCTAACCCGAACCCGAACCCGAACCCGAACCCGAACTCCTAACCCTAACCCTAACCCTAACCCTAACCCGGAACCTAACTCTAACCAGGAACCTAACCCTAACCCGGAACCTAACCCTAACCCTAACTCTAACCCTAACCCTAACCCTAACCCTAACCCTAACTGGGAACCTAACCCTAACCCGGAACCTAACCCGGAACCTAACTCTAACCCTAACCCGGAACCTAACCCTAACCCAGAACCTAACCCGGAACCGAACCCGGAACCTAACCCTAACCCTAACCCTTAGCCGGAACCTAATCCTAACCCTAACCCGGAACCTAACCCTAACCCGGAACCTAATCCTAACCCTAACCCGGAACCTAACTCTAACCCTATCCCGGAACCTAACCCTAACCCGGAAGCTAATCCTAAAACTAACCCTAAACCGGTACCTAACCCTAACCCGGAAAATAACCATAAACCGGAACCTAACCCTAATCCGGAAACTAACCCTCACCCTTACCCGGAACCTAACCCTAGCCCGGAACCTAACCGGGTTAGGGTTAGGCATATATAGAAAGCTCCATAAGTTGCACCAACACGACGTTCAGATACCCATTCCGGCAAAAACTCATTTTGCGCAAAACGGGCCGTAACGGCAGCTTCCCAATGAGATAAGTGAACCAAGCTCACCAGATGCACATGACAAGTTGGGACAAATATAGACAGCTCCATAAATTACCCGAAATGACGTTCAGATGCCCATTACGGCAAAAACTCGTATTCAGCAAAACGGTCCGTAACGGCAACTTCCCAATGAGGTAAGTGAACCAAACTATCCAGATGCACATGACAAGTTGGGACAAATATAGAAAGCTCCAAAAGTTGCCCCAAAACCACGTTCTAATAGCCATTTTTGCAGAAAACGCGTATTGCGAAAATGGGCCGTAACGGCTCCTTTCCAATGAGGTAAGTGAACCAAACTTACTAGATGCACAAGACAAGGTGGGACATATATAGAAAGCTCCAAAAGATACCCCAAAACCACGTTCAGATACCCGTTCCGGTCAAAAACTTGTATTGCGTAAAATGGGCCGTAACGGCAGCTTCCCAATGAGGTAAGTGAACCAAACTCACCAGATGCACATGACAAGGTGGGACAAATATAGAAAGCTCCAAAAGTTGCCCCAAAACCACGTTCAGACATTCGTTCCGGGCAAAAACGCGTATTGCGCAAATTGGGCCGTAGCAGCAACTTCCCAATGAGGTGAGTGAACCAAACTCACCAGATGCACATGACAAGGTAGGACAAACAAAGAAAGCTCCAAAAGACGTAGCAAAACCACGTTCAGATACCCATTCTGGGCAAAAACTCGTATTGCACAAATTGGGCCGTAATGGCAACTTCCCAATGAGGTAAGTGAACCAAACTCACGAGATGTGCAGGGACCATGCTAATCTTCTCTGTATCGTTCCAATTTTAGTATATGTGCTGCCGAAGCGAGCACAACACTAACCCTAACCCTCACCCTAACCCTCACCCTCACCCTCACCCTAACCCTAACCCTAACCCTAACCCTAACCCTAACCCTAACCCTAACCCTAACCCTAACCCTAACCCTAACCCTAACCCTAACCCTAACCCTAACCCTAACCCTAACCCTTACCCTAACCTTAACCCTAACCCTAACCCTTACCTTAACCTTAACCCTAACCTTAACCCTAACCCTAACCCTAACCCTAACCCTAACCCTAACCCCTAACCCTAACCCTAACCCTAACCCTAACCCTAAACCAGAACCTAACCCTTACCCGGAACCTAACCCTAACCCTAACCCTAACCCTAAGCCTAACCCTAACCCGGAACCTAACCCTAACCCGGAACCTAACCCTAACCCGGAACCTAACCCGGAACCTAACCCTAACCTTAACCCTAACCCGGAACCTAACCCTAACCCAGAACCTAACCCGGAACCTAACCCGGAATCTAACCCGGAAACTAACCCTAACCCTAACCCTAACCCGAAACCTAACCCTAACCTGGAACATAACCCTAACCCGACACCTAACCCTAACCCGGAACCTAACCCTAACCCGGAACCTAACCCTAACCCGGAACCTAACCGTAACCTAAACCTAACCCTAACCCGGAACCAAACTCTAACCCTAACCCGGAACCTAACCTTAACCCGGAACCTAACCCTAACCCTAACCCTAACCCGGAACCTAACCCTAACCCGGAACCTAACCCTAAACCGGAACCTAACCCTAATCCGGAACCTAACCCTAACCCGGAACCTAACCGGGTTAGGGTTAGGCAAATATAGAAAGCTCCTTCAGTTGCCCCTAAACGACGTTCAGATACCCATTTTGGCAAAAATGCGTATTCCGCAAAATATGCCGTAATGGCAGCTTCCCAATAGGGGAAGTGAACCAAACTCACCATATGCACATAACTAGGTGGGGCAAATATAGAAAGCTCCAAAAGTTGCCCCCAAACCACGTTCAGAAACCCGTTTTGGTCAAAAATGCATATTGCGCCCAACGTTCTAACACCCGTTCTTGCGGGAGGGACAAATATAGAAAGCTCCAAAAGTTGCCCCGAAACGACGTTCAGATACCGATTCCGGCAAAAATTCGAATTGTGCAAATTGGGCCATAACGGCTGCTTCCCAATGAGGTAAGTGAACCAAACTATCCAGATGCACATGACAAGGTAGGAGAAATATAGAAAGCTCCAAAAGTTGCTCCAAAACCACGTTCAGTTACCCGTTCCTTGCAAAAATGCGCATTGCGCAAAATGGGCCGTAACGGCAGCTTCCCAATAAGGGAAGTGAACCAAACTCACCATATGCACATAACTAGGTGGGGCAAATATAGAAACCTCCAAAAGTTACCCCGAAACTACGTTCAGATACCCCTTATGGGCAAAAATGCGTATTGCGCAAAATTGGGCCGTAACGGCAACTTCCCAATGAGGTAAGTGAACCAAATCACCAGATGCACATGACAAGGTAGGATAAATATAGAAAGCTCCAGAAGTTGCCCCAAAACCACATTCAGATACCCGTTCTGGGCAAAAACTCATGTTGCGCAAATTGGGCCGTCATGGCAACTTCCCAATGAGGTAAGTGAACCAAACTCACGAGATGCACATTACAAGGTGGGGCAAATATATAAAGCTCCATAAGTTGCCCCGAAACGACGTTCAGATACCCATTCCGAGAAAAACTCGTATTTCGCAAAACAGATGCGCAGGGGCCATGCTAATCTTCTCTGTATCGTTCCAATTTTATTATATGTGCTGCCAAAGCGAGCACTACCCTAACCCTAACCCTAACCCTAACCCTAACCCTAACCCTAACCCTAACCCTAACCCTAACCCTAACCCTAACCCTAACCTTAACCCTAACCCTAACCCTAACCCTACCTTAACCCTAACCCTAAGCCTAACCCTTACCTTAACCCTAACCCTAACCCTAAACCTAACCCTAACCCTAACCCTAACCCTAACTCTAACCCTAACCATACCCTAACCCTAAGCCTAACCCTTACCTTAACCCTAACCCTAACCCTAACCCTAACCCTAACCCTTACCCTTACCTTAACCCTAACCCTAACCCTAACCCTAACCCTAACCCTAACCCTAACCCTAACAATAACCCGGAACCTAACCCTAGACCTAACCCGGAACCTAACCCTATCCCGGAACCTAAACCTAACCCGGAACCTAAACCTAACCCGGAACCTACCCGGAACATAACCCGGAACCTAACCCGGAACCCAACCCGGAACCTAACCCTAACCCGGAACCTAACCCGGAACCTAACCCTAACCCTAACCCTAACCCTAACTACGTTCATTTACCCGTTCCTGGCAAAAACGCGTATTGCGCAAAATGGGCCATAACGGCAGCTTCCCAATGAGGTAAGTGAACCAAACTATCCAGATGCACATGACAAGTTGGGACAAACATAGAAAGCTCCAAAAGTTGCCCCAAAACCACGTTCTTATACCCGTTTTTGCGGAAAACGCGTATTGCGAAAATCGGCCGTAACGGCACCTTCCCAATGAGGTAAGTGAACCAAACTCACTAGATGAACAAGACAAGGTGGAACATATATAGAAAGCTCCAAAAGTTACCCCAAAACCATGTTCAGATACCCGTTCCAGGCAAAAACGTGTATTGCGCAAATTGGGCCGTAACGGCATCTTCCCAATTAGGTAAGTGAACAAAACGCACCAGATGCACATGACAAGGTGGGGCAAATATAGACAGCTCCTAAAGTTACCCCAAAACCACGTTCAGATACCCATTCTCGGCAAAAAATCGTACTGCGCAAAATGGGCCGTAAAAGCAGCTTCCCAATGACGAAAGTCAAACAAACTCACCAGATGCACATGACAAGGTAGGAGAAAAATAGAAAGCTGCAAAAGTTGCCCCAAAACCACGTTCAGATACCCGTTCAGGGCAAAAACGCATAATGCGCAAATTGGGCCGTAAAAGCAGCTTCCCAATGAGGAAAGTGAACCAAACTCACCAGATGCACATGACAAGGTGGGACAAATATAGAAAACTCCAAAAGTTGCCCCAAAACGATGTTCAGATACCCTTTCCTGGCAAAAACGCATATTGCGCAAATTGGGCAGTAACGGCACCTTCCCAATGAGGTAAGTGAACCAAACGCACCAGATGCACATGACAATTTGGGAAAAATATAGAAAGCTCCAAAAGTTGCCCCAAAACCACGTTCAAATACCCTTTTTTGCGGAAAACGCGTATTACGCAAAATGAGCCGTAACGACAGCTTCCCAATGAGGTAAGTGAACCAAACTAACCAGATGCACATGACAAGGTGGGAGAAATATAGAAAGCTCCAAAAGTTGCCCCCAAACCACGTTCAGATACCCTTTCAGGGCAAAAATGCATATTGCGCAATTTGGGCCGTAAAAGCAGCTTCCCAATGAGGAAAGTGAACCAAACTCACCAGATGCAGATGACAAGGTGGGACAAATATAGAAAGCTCCAAAAGTTGCCCCAAAACCACGTTCAGATTCCCTTTCCTGGTAAAAACGCACATTGCGCAAATTGGGCCGTAACGGCACCTTCCCAATGAGGTAAGTCAACCAAACGCACCAGATGTACATGACAATTTGGGACAAATATAGAAAGCTCCAAAAGTTGCCCCAAAACCATGTTCTAATACCCTTTTTTGCGGAAAACGGGTATTGCGCAAAATGGGCCTTAACGACAGCTTCCGAATGAGGTAAGTGAACCAAACTCACCAGATGCACATGACAAGGTAGGAGAAATATAGAAAGCTCCAAAAGATGCCCCAAAACCACGTTCAGTTACCCCGTTCCTGGCAAAAACGTGTATTGCGCAAAATGGGCCCTAACGGCAGCTTCCCAATGAGGTAAGTGAACCAAACTTAATAGATGCACAAGACAAGGTGGGACATATATAGAAAGCTCCAAAAGTTACCCCAAAACAACGTTCAGATACCTGTTCCGGTCAAAAACGTGAATTGCGCAAAATGGGCCGTAACGGCAGCTTCCCAATCAGGTAAGTGAACCAAACTCACCAGATGCACATGACAAGTTGGGACAAGTACAGAAAGCTCCAAAAGTTGCCCCCAAAGCACGTTCAGATACCCTTTCCGGCAGAAAACGTCTATTGCGAAAATGGGCCGTAACGGCACCTTCCCAATAAGAGAAGTGAACCAAACTCACCATATTCCCATTACTAGGTGGGGCAAATATAGAAAGCTCCAAAAGTTACCCCAAAACCACGTTGAGATACCTGTGATGGGCAAAAACGCGTATTGCGCCAATTGGGCCGTAACGGCAACTTCCCAATGAGGTAAATGAACCAAACTAACCAAATGCACATGACAAGGTAGGATAAATATAGAAAGCTCCAGAAGTTGCCCAAAAACCACTTTCAGATACCCGTTCTGGGCAAAATTCATGCTGAGCAAATTGGGCCGTCATGGCAACTTCCCAATGAGGTAAGTGAACCAAACTCACGAGATGCACATTACAAGGTGGGGCAAATATATAAAGCTCCATAAGTTGCCCCGAAACGACGTTCAGATATCCATTCTGAGAAAAACTCGTATTGCGCAAAACAGATGCGCAGGGGCCATGCTAATCTTCTCTGTATCGTTCCAATTTTAGTATATGTGCTGCCAAAGCGAGCACTACCCTAACCCTAACCCTAACCCTAACCCTAACCCTAACCCTAACCCTAACCCTAACCCTAACCCTAACCCTAACCCTAACCTTAACCCTAACCCTAACCCTAACCTTAACCCTAACCCTAAGCCTAACCCTTACCTTAACCCTAACCCTAACCCTAACCCTAAACCTAACCCTAACCCAAACCCTAACCCTAACCCTAACCCTAACAATAACCCGGAACCTAACCCTAGCCCTAACCCGGAACCTAACCCTAACCCGGAACCTAAACCTAACCCGGAACCCAAACCTAACCCGGAACCTAACCTGGAACCTAACCCGGAACCTAACCCGGAACCTAACCCTAACCCGGAACCTAACCCGGAACCTAACCCTAACCCTACCCCTACCCCTAACTACGTTCATTTACCCGTTCCTGGCAAAAACGCGTATTGCGCAAAATGGGCCATAACGGCAGCTTCCCAATGAGGTAAGTGAACCAAACTATCCAGATGCACATGACAAGTTGGGACAAACATAGAAAGCTCCAAAAGTTGCCCAAAACCACGTTCTAATAAACGTTTTTGCGGAAAACGCGTATTGCGAAAATCGGCCGTAACGGCACCTTCCCAATGAGGTAAGTGAACCAAACTCCCTAGATGAACAAGACAAGGTGGGACATATATAGAAAGCTCCAAAAGTTACCCCAAAACCATGTTCAGATACCCGTTCTGGGCAAAAACGCGTATTGCGCAAATTGGGCCGTAACAGCATCTTCCCAATTAGGTAAGTGAACAAAACGCACCAGATGCACATGACAAGGTGGGGCAAATATAGAAAGCTCCATAAGTTGCCCAGAAACAACGTTCAGACACCCATTCCGGCAAAAACTCGTATTGCGCAAAACGGGCCGTAACGGCAACTTCCCAATTAAGTAAGTGAATGAAACTCACCAGGTGCACATGACAAGGTGGGGCAAATATAGAAAGCTCCATAAGTTGCCCCGAAACGACGTTCAGATACCCATTCCGGTAGAAAACATGTATTGCGAAAATGGGCCGTAACGGCAGCTTCCCAATAAGGGAAGTGAAACAAATTCACCATATGCACATAACTAGGTGGGGCAAATATGGAAAGCTCCAAAAGTTACCCCGAAACCATGTTCAGATACCCTTTCTGGGCAAAAATACGTATTGCGAAAATTGGGCCGTAACGGCAGCTTCCCAATGAGGTAAGTGAACCAAACTATCCAGATGCACATGACAAGTTGGGACAAATATAGAAAGCTCCAAAAGTTGCCCCAAAACCACGTTGTAATAGTCATTTTTGCAGAAAACGCGTATTGCGAAAATGGGCCGTAACGGCTCCTTTCCAATGAGGTAAGTGAACCAAACTTACTAGATGCACAAGACAAGGTAGGACAAATATAGAAAGCTCCAAAAGTTGCTCCAAAACCACGTTCAGATACCCGTTCTTGCGGAAAACGCGTATTGCGAAAATGGGCCGTAACGGCACCTTGCCAATGAGGTAAGTGTACCAAACTCAGTAGATGCACAAGACAAGGTGGGACAAATATAGAAAGCTCCAAAAGTTACCCTAAAACCACGTTCAAATACCCGTTCCGGTCAAAAACGTGTATTGCGCAAATAGGCCGTAACGGCAGCTTCCCAATGAGGTAAGTGAACCAAACTCACCGGATGCACATGACAAGTTGGGACAAATACAGAAAGCTCCAAAAGTTGCCCCCAAACCACGTTCAGATACCCTTTCCGGCAGAAAACGTGTATTGCGAAAATGGGCTGTAACGGCACCTTCCCAATGAGGTAAATGAACCAAACTCACCAGATGCACATGACAAGGTGGGGCAAATATAGAAAGCCCCATAAGTTTCCCCGAAACGACGTTCAGATACCCATTCCGGCAAATACTCGTATTGCGCAAAACGGGCCGTAACGGCAGCTTCCCAATGAGGTAAGTGAACCAAAACCACCAGATGCGCAGGGGCTATGCTAATCTTCTCTGTATCGTTGCAATTTTACTATATGTGCTGGCGAAGCGAGCACAACCCTAACCCTAACCCTAACCCTAACCCTAACCCTAACCCTAACCCTAACCCTAACCCTAACCCTAACCCTAACCCTAACCCTAACCCTAACCCTAACCCTAACCCTAACCCTAACCCTATCCCTAACCCTAACCCTAACCCTAACCCTAACCCTAATCCTAACCCTAACCCTAACCCTAACCCTAACCCTAACCCTAACCCTAACCCGAACCCTAACCCTAACCCTGACCCTGACCCTGACCCTGACCTTAAACTTAACCCTAACCCTAACCCTTACCTTAACCTTAACCCTAACCTTAACCCTAACCCTAACCCTAACCCTAACCCTAATCCTAACCCTAACCCTAACCCTAACCCTAACCCGAACCCGAACCCGAACCCGAACCCTAACCCTAACCCGAACCTGAACTCCTAACCCTAACCCTAACCCTAACCCTAACCCGGAACCTAACTCTAACCAGGAACCTAACCCTAACCCGGAACCTAACCCTAACCCTAACCCTAACCCTAACCCTAACCCTAACTGGGAACCTAACCCTAACCCTAACCCTAACCCTAACCCTAACCCTAACCCTAACCCTAACCCTTACCCGGAACCTAACCCTAACCCTAACCCGGAACCTAATCCTTCACCGGAACCTAACCCTAACTCGAACCCTAACCCTAACCCTAAGCCTAACCCGGAACCTAACGCTAACCCGGAACCTAACCCTAACCCGGAACCTAACCCGGAACCTAACCCAGAACCTAACCTTAACCCTAACCCTAACCCGGAACCTAACCCTAACCCAGAACCTAACCCAGAACCTAACCCGGAACCTAACTCGGAACCTAACCCTAACCCTAGCCCTAATCCTGAACCTAACCCTAACCCGGAAAGTATCCCTAACCCGGAACCTAACCCTAACCCGGAACCTAACCCTAACCCGGAACCTCACCCTAACCCTAACCCGGAACCTAACCCTAACGCGGAACCTATCCCTAACCCTAACGCTAACCCAGA
>NC_086192.1:212500-220000 GCF_023053635.1 Elgaria multicarinata webbii | reverse complement strand
CCCTAACCTTAACCCTAACCCTACCCTAACCCCACCCCTACCCATACCCCTACCCCTAACCCTAACCCTAACCCGAACCTGAACTCCTAACCCTAACCCTAACCCTAACCCTAACCCGGAACCTAACTCTAACCAGGAACCTAACCCTAACCCGGACCCTAACCCTAACCCTAACCCTAACCCTAACCCTAACCCTAACCGGGAACCTAACCCTAACCCGGAACCTAACCCGGAACCTAACCCTAACCCTAACCCTAACCCGGAAACTAACCCTAACCCAGAACCTAACCCGGAACCTAACCCGGAACCGAACCCGGAACCTAACCCTAACCCTAACCCTAAACCGGAACCTAATCCTAACCCTAACCAGGAACCTAACCCTAACCCGGAACCTAATCCTAACCCTAACCCGGAACCTAACTCTAACCCTATCCTGGAACCTAACCCTAACCCGGAATCTAACCCTAAAACTAACCCTAACCCGGAACCTAACCCTAACCCGGAACCTAACCCTAAACCGGAACCTAACCCTAATCCGGAAACTAACCCTCACCCTTACCCGGAACCTAACCCTAACCCGGAACCTAACCTGGTTAGGGTTAGGCATATATAGAAAGCTCCATAAGTTGCACCGAAACGACGTTCAGATACCCATTCAAGTAGAAAACATGTATTGCGAAAATGGGCCGTAACGGCAGCTTCCCAATGAGGTAAGTGAACCAAACTCACCAGATGCACATGACAAGTTGGGACAAATATAGACAGCTCCATAAATTATCCGACACGACGTTCAGATACCCATTCCGGCAAAAACTCGTATTCAGCAAAACGGTCCGTAACGGCAACTTCCCAATTAAGTAAGTGAATGAAACTCACCAGGTGCACATGACAAGGTGGGGCAAATATAGAAAGCTCCAAAAGTTGCCCCAAAACCACGTTCTGGTACCCGTTCCTGCAGAAAACGCGCATGGCGAAAATGGGCCGTAACGGCACCTTCCCGATGGGGCACGTGAACCAAACTCACCAGGTGCACGTGACAAGGTGGGGCAAATGTAGAAAGCTCCAAAAGTTCCCCCCAAAACCCCGTTCTGGTACCCGTTCCTGCAGAAAACATGCATGGCGAAAATGGGCCGTAGCGGCACCTTCCCGATGGGGCACGTGAACCAAACTCACCAGGTGCACGTGACAAGGTGGGGCAAATGTAGAAAGCTCCAAAAGTTCCCCCCAAAACCCCGTTCAGATACCCGTTCCGGTCAAAAACTTGTATTGCGTAAAATGGGCCATAACGGCAGCTTCCCAATGAGGTAAGTGAACCAAACTCACCAGATGCACATGACAAGGTGGGACAAATATAGAAAGCTCCAAAAGTTGCCCCAAAACCACGTTCAGACATCCGTTCCGGGCAAAAACGCGTATTGCGCAAATTGGGCCGTAGCAGCAACTTCCCAATGAGGTGAGTGAACCAAACTCACCAGATGCACATGACAAGGTAGGACAAACATAGAAAGCTCCAAAAGTCGCAGCAAAACCACGTTCAGATACCCATTCTGGGCAAAAACTCGTATTGCACAAATTGGGCCGTAATGGCAACTTCCTAATGAGGTAAGTGAACCAAACTCACGAGATGTGCAGGGACTATGCTAATCTTCTCTGTATCGTTCCAATTTTAGTATATGTGCTGCCGAAGCGAGCACAACCCTAACCCTAACCCTAACCCTAACCCTAACCCTAACCCTAACCCTAACCCTAACCCTAACCCTAACCCTAACCCTAACCTTAACCTTAACCCTAACCCTAACCCTAACCCTAACCCTAACCCTAACCCTAACCCCTAAACCTAAGCCTAACCCTAACCCTAAACCGGAACCTAACCCTTACCCGGAACCTAACCCTAACCCTAACCCTGACCTTAACCCGGAACCTAACCCTAACCCGGAACCTAACCCTTACCCGGAACCTAACCCGGAACCTAACCCTAACCTTAACCCTAACCCGGAACCTAACCCTAACCAAGAACCTAACCCGGAACCTAACCCGGAACCTAACCCGTAAACTAAACCTAACCCTAACCCTAACCCGAAACCTAACCCTAACCTGGAACATAACCCTAACCCGGAACCTAACCCTAACCCGGAACCTAACCCTAACTCGGAACCTAACCCTAACCATAACCCTAACCCTAACCCTAACTCTAACCCTAACCATAACCCTAACGCTAACCCTAACCCGTACCCTAACCCTAACCCTAACCCTAACCCTAACCCTAACCCTGACCCTGACCTTAAACTTAACCCTAACCCTAACCCTTACCTTAACCTTAACCCTAACCTTAACCCTAACCCTAACCCTAACCCTAACCCTAACCCTAACCCTAACCTTAACCCTAACCCGAACCCGAACCCGAACCCGAACCCGAACCTGAACTCCTTACCCTAACCCTAACCCTAACCCTAACCCTAACCCGGAACCTAACCCTAACCTGGAACCTAACCCTAACCCGGAACCTAACCCTAACCCTAACCCTAACCCTAACCCTAACCTTAACTGGGAACCTAACCCTAACCCGGAACCTAACCCGGAACCTAACCCTAACCCTAACCCTAACCCGGAACCTAACCCTAACCCAGAACCTAACCCGGAACCGAACCCGGAACCTAACCCTAACCCTAACCCTAAGCCGGAACCTAATCCTAACACTAACCCGGAACCTAACCCTAACCCGGAACCTAATCCTAACCCTAACCCGGAACCTAACTCTAACCCTATCCTGGAACCTAACCCTAACCCGGAACCTAACCCTAAAACTAACCCTAACCCGGAACCTAACCCTAACCCGGAACCTAACCCTAAACCGGAACCTAACCCTAATCCGGAAACTAACCCTCACCCTTACCAGGAACCTAACCCTAACCGGGTTAGGGTTAGGCAAATATAGAAAGCTCCATAAGTTGCCCCGAAACGACGTTCAGATACCCATTCCGGTAGAAAACATGTATTGCGAAAATGGGCCGTAACGGCAGCTTCCCAATAAGGGAAGTGAACCAAATTCACCATATGCACATAACTAGGTGGGGCAAATATGGAAAGCTCCAAAAGTTACCCCGAAACCATGTTCAGATACCCTTTCTGGGCAAAAACACATATTGCGAAAATTGGGCCGTAACGGCAGCTTCCCAATGAGGTAAGTGAACCAAACTATCCAGATGCACATGACAAGTTGGGACAAATATAGAAAGCTCCAAAAGTTGCCCCAAACCCACGTTCTAATAGCCATTTTTGCAGAAAACGCGTATTGCGAAAATGGGCCGTAACGGCTCCTTTCCAATGAGGTAAGTGAACCAAACTTACTAGATGCACAAGACAAGGTGGGACATATATAGAAAGCTCCAAAAGTTACCCCAAAACCACGTTCAGATACCCGTTCCGGTCAAAAACTTGTATTGCGTAAAATAGGCCGTAACGGCAGCTTCCCAATGAGGTAAGTGAACCAAACTCACCGGATGCACATGACAAGTTGGGACAAATACAGAAAGCTCCAAAAGTTGCCCCCAAACCACGTTCAGATACCCTTTCCGGCAGAAAACGTGTATTGCGAAAATGGGCTGTAACGGCACCTTCCCAATGAGGTAAATGAACCAAACTCACCAGATGCACATGACAAGGTGGGGCAAATATAGAAAGCCCCATAAGTTTCCCCGAAACGACGTTCAGATACCCATTCCGGCAAATACTCGTATTGCGCAAAACGGGCCGTAACGGCAGCTTCCCAATGAGGTAAGTGAACCAAAACCACCAGATGCGCAGGGGCTATGCTAATCTTCTCTGTATCGTTGCAATTTTACTATATGTGCTGGCGAAGCGAGCACAACCCTAACCCTAACCCTAACCCTAACCCTAACCCTAACCCTAACCCTAACCCTAACCCTAACCCTAACCCTAACCCTAACCCTAACCCTAACCCTAACCCTAACCCTATCCCTAACCCTAACCCTAACCCTAACCCTAACCCTAATCCTAACCCTAACCCTAACCCTAACCCTAACCCTAACCCTAACCCTAACCCGAACCCTAACCCTAACCCTGACCCTGACCCTGACCCTGACCTTAAACTTAACCCTAACCCTAACCCTTACCTTAACCTTAACCCTAACCTTAACCCTAACCCTAACCCTAACCCTAACCCTAATCCTAACCCTAACCCTAACCCTAACCCTAACCCGAACCCGAACCCGAACCCGAACCCTAACCCTAACCCGAACCTGAACTCCTAACCCTAACCCTAACCCTAACCCTAACCCGGAACCTAACTCTAACCAGGAACCTAACCCTAACCCGGAACCTAACCCTAACCCTAACCCTAACCCTAACCCTAACCCTAACTGGGAACCTAACCCTAACCCTAACCCTAACCCTAACCCTAACCCTAACCCTAACCCTAACCCTTACCCGGAACCTAACCCTAACCCTAACCCGGAACCTAATCCTTCACCGGAACCTAACCCTAACTCGAACCCTAACCCTAACCCTAAGCCTAACCCGGAACCTAACGCTAACCCGGAACCTAACCCTAACCCGGAACCTAACCCGGAACCTAACCCAGAACCTAACCTTAACCCTAACCCTAACCCGGAACCTAACCCTAACCCAGAACCTAACCCAGAACCTAACCCGGAACCTAACTCGGAACCTAACCCTAACCCTAGCCCTAATCCTGAACCTAACCCTAACCCGGAAAGTATCCCTAACCCGGAACCTAACCCTAACCCGGAACCTAACCCTAACCCGGAACCTCACCCTAACCCTAACCCGGAACCTAACCCTAACGCGGAACCTATCCCTAACCCTAACGCTAACCCAGAACCTAACCCTAACCCGGAACCTAACCCTAAACCGGAACCTAACCCTAATTTGGAACCTAACCTTAACCCTAACCCGGAGCCTAACCCTAACCCGGAACCTAACCCTAACTCGGAACCTAACCCTAACCCTAACCCTAACCCTAACCCTAACTCTAACCCTAACCCTAACCCTAACGCTAACCCTAACCCTAACCCTAACCCTAACCCTAACCCTAACCCTAACACTGACCTTAAACTTAACCCTAACCCTAACCCTTACCTTAACCTTAACCCTAACCTTAACCCTAACCCTACCCTAACCCCACCCCTACCCCTACCCCTAACCCTAACCCTAACCCTAACCCTAACCCGAACCTGAACTCCTAACCCTAACCCTAACCCTAACCCTAACCCGGAACCTAACTCTAACCAGGAACCTAACCCTAACCCGGACCATGACCCTAACGCTAACCCTAACCCTAACCCTAACCCTAACCCTAACCCTAACCCGGAAACTAACCCTAACCCAGAACCTAACCCGGAACCTAACCCGGAACCGAACCCGGAACCTAACCCTAACCCTAACCCTAAACCGGAACCTAATCCTATCCCTAACCCGGAACCTAACCCTAACCCGGAACCTAATCCTAACCCTAACCCGGAACCTAACCCTAACCCGGAACCTAACCGGGTTAGGGTTAGGCATATATAGAAAGCTCCATAAGTTGCACCGAAACGACGTTCAGATACCCATTCCGGCAAAAACTCATTTTGCGCAAAACGGGCCGTAACGGCAGCTTCCCAATGAGGTAAGTGAACCAAACTCACCAGATGCACATGACAAGTTGGGACAAATATAGACAGCTCCATAAATTACCCGACACGACGTTCAGATACCCATTCCGGCAAAAACTCGTATTCAGCAAAACGGGCCGTAACGGCAACTTCCCAATTAAGTAAGTGAATGAAACTCACCAGGTGCACATGACAAGGTGGGGCAAATATAGAAAGCTCCATAAGTTGCACCAAAACGACGTTCAGATACCCGTTCTGGACAAAAAATTGTATTGCGCAAATTGGGTCGTAATGGCAACTTCCTAATGAGGTAAGTGAACCAAACTCACCAGATGCACATGACAAGTTGGGGCAAATATATAACCCGAACCCTAACCCTAACCCTAACCCTAAACCCTAACCCTAACCCTAACCCTAACCCTAACCCAGAACCTAACCCTAACCCGGAACCTAACCCTAACTCGGAACCTAACCCTAACCCTAACCCTATCCCTAACTCTAACCCTAACCCTAACCCTAACGCTAACCCTAACCCTAACCCTAACCCTAACCCTAACCCTAACCCTAACCCTAACACTGACCTTAAACTTAACCCTAACCCTAACCCTTACCTTAACCTTAACCCTAACCTTAACCCTAACCCTACCCTAACCCCACCCCTACCCCTACCCCTACCCCTAACCCTACCCCTAACCCTAACCCTAACCCTAACCCGGAACCTAACTCTAACCAGGAACCTAACCCTAACCCGGACCCTAACCCTAACCCTAACCCTAACCCTAACCCTAACCCTAACCCTAACCGGGAACCTAACCCTAACCCGGAACCTAACCCGGAACCTAACCCTAACCCGGAAACTAACCCTAACCCAGAACCTAACCCGGAACCTAACCCGGAACCGAACCCGGAACCAAACCCTAACCCTAACCCTAAACCGGAACCTAATCCTAACCCTAACCCGGAACCTAACCCTAACACGGAACCTAATCCTAACCCTAACCCGGAACCTAACTCTAACCCTATCCTGGAACCTAACCCTAACCCGGAACCTAACCCTAAAACTAACCCTAACCCGGAACCTAACCCTAACCCGGAACCTAACCCTAAACCGGAACCTAACCCTAATCCGGAAACTAACCCTCACCCTTACCCGGAACCTAACCCTAACCCGGAACCTAACCGGGTTAGGGTTAGGCATATATAGAAAGCTCCATAAGTTGCACCGAAACGACGTTCAGATACCCATTCCGGCAAAAACTCATTTTGCGCAAAACGGGCCGTAACGGCAGCTTCCCAATGAGGTTAATGAACCAAACTCACCAGATGCACATGACAAGTTGGGACAAATATAGACAGCTCCATAAATTACCCGACACGACGTTCAGATACCCATTCCGGCAAAAACTCGTATTCAGCAAAACGGGCCGTAACGGCAACTTCCCAATTAAGTAAGTGAATGAAACTCACCAGGTGCACATGACAAGGTGGGGCAAATATAGAAAGCTCCATAAGTTGCCCCGAAATGACGTTCAGATACCCATTCCGGTAGAAAACATGTATTGCGAAAATGGGCTGTAACGGCAGCTTCCCAATAAGGGAAGTGAACCAAATTCACCATATGCACATAACTAGGTGGGGCAAATATGGAAAGCTCCAAAAGTTACCCCGAAACCATGTTCAGATACCCTTTCTGGGCAAAAACACGTATTGCGAAAATTGGGCCGTAACGGCAGCTTCCCAATGAGGTAAGTGAACCAAACTATCCAGATGCACATGACAAGTTGGGACAAATATAGAAAGCTCCAAAAGTTGCCCCAAAACCACGTTCTAATAGCCATTTTGCAGAAAACGCGTATTGCGAAAATGG
>NC_086192.1:195000-210000 GCF_023053635.1 Elgaria multicarinata webbii | reverse complement strand
TAACTCTAACCAGGAACCTAACCCTAACCCGGACCCTAACCCTAACCCTAACCCTAACCCTAACCCTAACCCTAACCGGGAACCTAACCCTAACCCGGAACCTAACCCGGAACCTAACCCTAACCCTAACCCTAACCCGGAAACTAACCCTAACCCAGAACCTAACCCGGAACCTAACCCGGAACCGAACCCGGAACCTAACCCTAACCCTAACCCTAAACCGGAACCTAATCCTAACCCTAACCAGGAACCTAACCCTAACCCGGAACCTAATCCTAACCCTAACCCGGAACCTAACTCTAACCCTATCCTGGAACCTAACCCTAACCCGGAATCTAACCCTAAAACTAACCCTAACCCGGAACCTAACCCTAACCCGGAACCTAACCCTAAACCGGAACCTAACCCTAATCCGGAAACTAACCCTCACCCTTACCCGGAACCTAACCCTAACCCGGAACCTAACCTGGTTAGGGTTAGGCATATATAGAAAGCTCCATAAGTTGCACCGAAACGACGTTCAGATACCCATTCAAGTAGAAAACATGTATTGCGAAAATGGGCCGTAACGGCAGCTTCCCAATGAGGTAAGTGAACCAAACTCACCAGATGCACATGACAAGTTGGGACAAATATAGACAGCTCCATAAATTATCCGACACGACGTTCAGATACCCATTCCGGCAAAAACTCGTATTCAGCAAAACGGTCCGTAACGGCAACTTCCCAATTAAGTAAGTGAATGAAACTCACCAGGTGCACATGACAAGGTGGGGCAAATATAGAAAGCTCCAAAAGTTGCCCCAAAACCACGTTCTGGTACCCGTTCCTGCAGAAAACGCGCATGGCGAAAATGGGCCGTAACGGCACCTTCCCGATGGGGCACGTGAACCAAACTCACCAGGTGCACGTGACAAGGTGGGGCAAATGTAGAAAGCTCCAAAAGTTCCCCCCAAAACCCCGTTCTGGTACCCGTTCCTGCAGAAAACATGCATGACGAAAATGGGCCGTAGCGGCACCTTCCCGATGGGGCACGTGAACCAAACTCACCAGGTGCACGTGACAAGGTGGGGCAAATGTAGAAAGCTCCAAAAGTTCCCCCCAAAACCCCGTTCAGATACCCGTTCCGGTCAAAAACTTGTATTGCGTAAAATGGGCCATAACGGCAGCTTCCCAATGAGGTAAGTGAACCAAACTCACCAGATGCACATGACAAGGTGGGACAAATATAGAAAGCTCCAAAAGTTGCCCCAAAACCACGTTCAGACATCCGTTCCGGGCAAAAACGCGTATTGCGCAAATTGGGCCGTAGCAGCAACTTCCCAATGAGGTGAGTGAACCAAACTCACCAGATGCACATGACAAGGTAGGACAAACATAGAAAGCTCCAAAAGTCGCAGCAAAACCACGTTCAGATACCCATTCTGGGCAAAAACTCGTATTGCACAAATTGGGCCGTAATGGCAACTTCCTAATGAGGTAAGTGAACCAAACTCACGAGATGTGCAGGGACTATGCTAATCTTCTCTGTATCGTTCCAATTTTAGTATATGTGCTGCCGAAGCGAGCACAACCCTAACCCTAACCCTAACCCTAACCCTAACCCTAACCCTAACCCTAACCCTAACCCTAACCCTAACCCTAACCCTAACCTTAACCTTAACCCTAACCCTAACCCTAACCCTAACCCTAACCCTAACCCTAACCCCTAAACCTAAGCCTAACCCTAACCCTAAACCGGAACCTAACCCTTACCCGGAACCTAACCCTAACCCTAACCCTGACCTTAACCCGGAACCTAACCCTAACCCGGAACCTAACCCTTACCCGGAACCTAACCCGGAACCTAACCCTAACCTTAACCCTAACCCGGAACCTAACCCTAACCAAGAACCTAACCCGGAACCTAACCCGGAACCTAACCCGTAAACTAAACCTAACCCTAACCCTAACCCGAAACCTAACCCTAACCTGGAACATAACCCTAACCCGGAACCTAACCCTAACCCGGAACCTAACCCTAACTCGGAACCTAACCCTAACCATAACCCTAACCCTAACCCTAACTCTAACCCTAACCATAACCCTAACGCTAACCCTAACCCGTACCCTAACCCTAACCCTAACCCTAACCCTAACCCTAACCCTGACCCTGACCTTAAACTTAACCCTAACCCTAACCCTTACCTTAACCTTAACCCTAACCTTAACCCTAACCCTAACCCTAACCCTAACCCTAACCCTAACCCTAACCTTAACCCTAACCCGAACCCGAACCCGAACCCGAACCCGAACCCGAACCCGAACCTGAACTCCTTACCCTAACCCTAACCCTAACCCTAACCCTAACCCGGAACCTAACCCTAACCTGGAACCTAACCCTAACCCGGAACCTAACCCTAACCCTAACCCTAACCCTAACCCTAACCTTAACTGGGAACCTAACCCTAACCCGGAACCTAACCCGGAACCTAACCCTAACCCTAACCCTAACCCGGAACCTAACCCTAACCCAGAACCTAACCCGGAACCGAACCCGGAACCTAACCCTAACCCTAACCCTAAGCCGGAACCTAATCCTAACACTAACCCGGAACCTAACCCTAACCCGGAACCTAATCCTAACCCTAACCCGGAACCTAACTCTAACCCTATCCTGGAACCTAACCCTAACCCGGAACCTAACCCTAAAACTAACCCTAACCCGGAACCTAACCCTAACCCGGAACCTAACCCTAAACCGGAACCTAACCCTAATCCGGAAACTAACCCTCACCCTTACCAGGAACCTAACCCTAACCGGGTTAGGGTTAGGCAAATATAGAAAGCTCCATAAGTTGCCCCGAAACGACGTTCAGATACCCATTCCGGTAGAAAACATGTATTGCGAAAATGGGCCGTAACGGCAGCTTCCCAATAAGGGAAGTGAACCAAATTCACCATATGCACATAACTAGGTGGGGCAAATATGGAAAGCTCCAAAAGTTACCCCGAAACCATGTTCAGATACCCTTTCTGGGCAAAAACACATATTGCGAAAATTGGGCCGTAACGGCAGCTTCCCAATGAGGTAAGTGAACCAAACTATCCAGATGCACATGACAAGTTGGGACAAATATAGAAAGCTCCAAAAGTTGCCCCAAACCCACGTTCTAATAGCCATTTTTGCAGAAAACGCGTATTGCGAAAATGGGCCGTAACGGCTCCTTTCCAATGAGGTAAGTGAACCAAACTTACTAGATGCACAAGACAAGGTGGGACATATATAGAAAGCTCCAAAAGTTACCCCAAAACCACGTTCAGATACCCGTTCCGGTCAAAAACTTGTATTGCGTAAAATGGGCCGTAACGGCAGCTTCCCAATGAGGTAAGTGAACCAAACTCACCAGATGCACATGACAAGGTGGGACAAATATAGAAAGATCCAAAAGTTGCCCCAAAACCACGTTCAGATACCCATTCTGGGCAAAAACTCGTATTGCACAAATTGGGCCGTAATGGCAACTTCCCATTAGGTAAGTGAACCAAACTCACCAGATGCACATGACAAGGTGGGGCAAATATAGAAAGCTCCATAAGTTTCCCCGAAATGACGTTCAGATTCCCATTCCGGCAAAGACTTGTATTGAGCAAAACGGGCTTTAACGGCAGCTTCCCAATGAGGTAAGTGAACCAAACTCACCAGATGTGCAGGGGCCATGCTAATCTTCTATGTATCGTTCCAATTTAATATATGTGCTGCCGAAGCGAGCACAACCCTAACCCTAACCCTAACCCTAACCCTAACCCTAACCCTAACCTTAACCCTAACCCTAACCCTAACCCTAACCCTAACCCTAACCCTAACCCGGAACCTAACCCTAACCCGGAACCTAACCCTTCACCGTAACCTAACCCTAACTCTAACCCTAACCCTAACCCTAAGCATAACCCGGAACCTAACCCTAACCCGGAACCTAACACGGAACCTAACCCGGAACCTAACCTTAACCCTAACCCTAACCCGGAACCTAACCCTAACCCAGAACCTAACCCAGATCGTAACCCGGAACCTAACTCGGAACCTAACCCTAACCCTAGCCCTAACCCGGAACCTAACCCTAACCCGGAAAGTATCCCTAACCCGGAACCTAACCCTAACCCGGAACCTAACCCTAACCCGGAACCTCACCCTAACCCTAACCCGGAACCTAACCCTAACCCGGAACCTAACCCTAACCCTAACGCTATCCCAGAACCTAACCCTAACCCGGAACCTAACCCTAAACCGGAACCTAACCCTAATTCGGAACCTAACCTTAACCCTAACCCGGAGCCTAACCCTAACCCGGAACCTAAGGGGTTTAGGGTTAGGCATATATAGAAAGCTCCATAAGTTGCACCAAAACGACGTTCAGATACCCGTTCTGGACAAAAAATTGTATTGCGCAAATTGGGTCGTAATGGCAACTTCCTAATGAGGTAAGTGAACCAAACTCACAAGATGCACATGACAAGTTGGGGCAAATATATAACCCGAACCCGAACCCTAACCCTAACCCTAAACCCTAACCCTAACCCTAACCCTAACCCTAACCCTAACCCGGAACCTAACCCTAACCCGGAACCTAACCCTAACTCGGAACCTAACCCTAACCCTAACCCTAACCCTAACCCTAACCCTAACCCTAACCCTAACCCTAACCCTAACCCTAACGCTAACCCTAACCCTAACCCTAACCCTAACCCTAACCCTAACCCTAACCCTGACCCTGGCCTTAAACTTAACCCTAACCCTAACCCTTACCTTAACCATAACCCTAACCTTAACCCTAACCCTACCCTAACCCTACCCCTACCCCTAATCCTAACCCTAACCCTAACCCTAACCCTAACCCTAACCCTAACCCTAACCCTAACCCTAATCCGGAACCTAACCCTAACCCGGAAAGTAACCCTAACCCAGAACCTAACCCGGAACCTAACCCGGAACCGAACCCGGAACCTAACCCTAACCCTAACCCTAAGCCGGAACCTAATCCTAACCCTAACCCGGAACCTAACTCTAACCCTATCCTGGAACCTAACCCTAACCCAGAACCTAACCCTAAAACTAACCCTAACCCGGAACCTAACCCTAACCCGGAACCTAACCCTAAACCGGAACCTAACCCTAATCCGGAAACTAACCCTCACCCTTACCCGGAACCTAACCCTAACCCGGAACCTAACCGGGTTAGGGTTAGGCATATATAGAAAGCTCCATAAATTGCACCGAAACGACGTTCAGATACCCATTCCGGCAAAGACTTGTATTGAGCAAAACGGGATTTAACGGCAGCTTCCCAATGAGGTAAGTGAACCAAACTCACCAGATGTGCAGGGGCCATGCTAATCTTCTATGTATCGTTCCAATTTAATATATGTGCTGCCGAAGCGAGCACAACCATAACCCTAACCCTAACCCTAACCCTAACCCTAACCCTAACCCTAACCCTAACCCTAACCCTAACCCTAACCCTAACCCTAACCCTAACCCGGAACCTAACCCTAACCCGGAACCTAACCCTTCACCGTAACCTAACCCTAACCCGGAACCTAACCCTAACCCGGAACCTAACCCGGAACCTAACCCGGAACCTAACCTTAACCCTAACCCTAACCCGGAACCTAACCCTAACCCAGAACCTAACCCAGATCGTAACCCGGAACCTAACATGGAACCTAACCCTAACCCTAGCCCTAACAAGGAACCTAACCCAAACCCGGAAAGTGTCCCTAACCCGGAACCTAACCCTAACCCGGAACCTAACCCTAACCCGGAACCTCACCCTAACCCTAACCCGGAACCTAACCCTAACCCGGAACCTAACCCTAACCCTAACGCTAACCCAGAACCTAACCCTAACCCGGAACCTAACCCTAAACCGGAACCTAACCCTAATTCGGAACCTAACCTTAATCCTAACCCGGAGCCTAACCCTAACCCGGAACCTAAGGGGTTTAGGGTTAGGCATATATAGAAAGCTCCATAAGTTGCACCAAAACGACGTTCAGATACCCGTTCAGGACAAAAAATTGTATTGCGCAAATTGGGTCGTAATGGCAACTTCCTAATGAGGTAAGTGAACCAAACTCACCAGATGCACATGACAAGTTGGGGCAAATATATAACCCGAACCCGAACCCGAACCCTAACCCTAACCCTAAACCCTAACCCTAACCCTAACCCTAACCCTAACCCGGAACCTAACCCTAACCCGGAACCTAACCCTAACTCGGAACCTAACCCTAACCCTAACCCTAACCCTAACCCTAACCCTAACCCTAACCCTAAACCTAACGCTAACCCTAATCCTAACCCTAACCCTAACCCTAACCCTAACCCTAACCCTAACCCTAACCCTGACCCTGGCCTTAAACTTAACCCTAACCCTAACCCTTACCTTAACCTTAACCCTAACCTTAACCCTAACCCTACCCTAACCCTACCCCTACCCCTAATCCTAACCCTAACCCTAACCCTAACCCTAACCCTAACCCTAATCCGGAACCTAACCCTAACCCGGAAAGTAACCCTAACCCAGAACCTAACCCGGAACCTAACCCGGAACCGAACCCGGAACCTAACCCTAACCCTAACCCTAAGCCGGAACCTAATCCTAACCCTAACCCGGAACCTAACTCTAACCCTATCCTGGAACCTAACCCTAACCCAGAACCTAACCCTAAAACTAACCCTAACCCGGAACCTAACCCTAACCCGGAACCTAACCCTAAACCGGAACCTAACCCTAATCCGGAAACTAACCCTCACCCTTACCCGGAACCTAACCCTAACCCGGAACCTAACCGGGTTAGGGTTAGGCATATATAGAAAGCTCCATAAATTGCACCGAAACGACGTTCAGATACCCATTCCGGCAAAAACTCATTTTGCGCAAAACGGGCCGTAACGGCAGCTTCCCAATGAGGTAAGTTAACCAAACTCACCAGATGCACATGACAAGTTGGGACAAATATAGACAGCTCCATAAATTACCCGACACGACGTTCAGATACCCATTCCGGCAAAAACTCGTATTCAGCAAAACGGGCCGTAACGGCAACTTCCCAATTAAGTAAGTGAATGAAACTCACCAGGTGCACATGACAAGGTGGGGCAAATATAGAAAGCTCCATAAGTTGCCCCGAAACGACGTTCAGATACACATTCCGGTAGAAAACATGTATTGCGAAAATGGGCTGTAACGGCAGCTTCCCAATAAGGGAAGTGAACCAAATTCACCATATGCACATAACTAGGTGGGGCAAATATGGAAAGCTCCAAAAGTTACCCCGAAACCATGTTCAGATACCCATTCTGGGCAAAAACACGTATTGCGTAAATTGGGCCGTAACGGCAGCTTCCCAATGAGGTAAGTGAACCAAACTATCCAGATGCACACGACAAGTTGGGACAAATATAGAAAGCTCCAAAAGTTGCCCCCAAACCACGTTCTAATAGCCATTTTTGCAGAAAACGCGTATTGCGAAAATGGGCCGTAACGGCTCCTTTCCAATGAGGTAAGTGAACCAAACTTACGAGATGCACAAGACAAGGTGGGACATATATAGAAAGCTCCAAAAGTTACACCAAAACCACGTTCAGACATCCGTTCCGGGCAAAAACGAGTATTGCGCAAATTGGGCCGTAGCAGCAACTTCCCAATGAGGTGAGTGAACCAAACTCACCAGATGCACATGACAAGGTAGGACAAACATAGAAAGCTCCAAAAGTCGCAGCAAAACCACGTTCAGATACCCATTCTGGGCAAAAACTCGTATTGCACAAATTGGGCCGTAATGGCAACTTCCCAATGAGGTAAGTGAACCAAATTCACGAGATGTGCAGGGACCATGCTAATCTTCTCTGTATCGTTCCAATTTTAGTATATGTGCTGCCGAAGCGAGCACAACCCTAACCCTAACCCTAACCCTAACCCTAACCCTAACCCTAACCCTAACCCTAACCCTAACCCTAACCCTAACCCTAACCCTAACCCTAACCCTAACCCTAACCCTAACCCTAACCCTAACCCTAACCCTAACCCTAAACCTAACCCTAACCTTAACCCTAACCCTAACCCTTACCTTAACCTTAACCCTAACCTTAACCCTAACCCTAACCCTAACCCTAACCCTAACCCTAACCCCTAACCCTAACCCTAACCCTAACCCTAACCCTAACCCTAAACCGGAACCTAACACTTACCCGGAACCTAACCCTAACCCTAACCCTAACCCTAACCTTAACCCGGAACCTAACCCTAACCCGGAACCTAACCCTAACCCGGAACCTAACCCGGAACCTAACCCGGAACCTAACCCTAACCTTAACCCTAACCCGGAACCTAACCCTAACCCAGAACCTAACCCGGAACCTAACCCGGAACCTAACCCGGAACCTAACCCGGAAACTAACCCTAACCCTAACCCTTATCCGAAACCTAACCCTAACCTGGAACATAACCCTAACCCGGAACCTAACCCTAACCCGGAACCTAACCCTAACTCGGAACCTAACCCTAACCCTAAACCTAACTCTAACCCTAACCCTAACCCTAACGCTAACCCTAACACTAACCCTAACCCTAACCCTAACCTTAACCCTAACCCTAACCCTAACCATAACCCTAACCCTAACCCTAACCCTAACCCTGACCCTGACATTAAACTTAACCCTAACCCTAACCCTTACCTTAACCTTAACCCTAACCTTAACCTTAACCCTAACCCTAACCCTAACCCTAACCCTAACCATAACCCTAACCCTAACCCTAACCCTAACCCGAACCCGAACCCGAACCCGAACCCGATCCCGAACCCGAACCCTAACCCGAACCCGAACCTGAACTCCTAACCCTAACCCTAACCCTAACCCTAACCCAGAACCTAACTCTAACCAGGAACCTAACCCTAACCCGGAACCTAACCCTAACCCTAACTCTAACCCTAACCCTAACCCTAACCCTAACCCTAACTGGGAACCTAACCCTAACCCGGAACCTAACCCGGAACCTAATTCTAACCCTAACCCTAACCCGGAACCTAACCCTAACCCAGAACCTAACCCGGAACCGAACCCGGAACCTAACCCTAACCCTAACCCTAAGCCGGAACCTAATCCTAACCCTAACCCGGAACCTAACCCTAACCCGGAACCTAATCCTAACCCTAACCCGGAACCTAACTCTAACCCTATCCTGGAACCTAACCCTAACCCGGAACCTAACCCTAAAACTAACCCTAACCCGGTACCTAACCCTAACCCGGAAAATAACCATAAACCGGAACCTAACCCTAATCCGGAAACTAACCCTCACCCTTACCCGGAACCTAACCCTAACCCGGAACCTAACCCTAAACCTAACCCTAACCCTAACTACGTTCATTTACCCGTTCCTGGCAAAAACGCGTATTGTGCAAAATGGGCCATAACGGCAGCTTCCCAATGAGGTAAGTGAACCAAACTATCCAGATGCACATGACAAGTTGGGACAAACATAGAAAGCTCCAAAAGTTGCCCAAAACCACGTTCTAATAAACGTTTTTGCGGAAAACGCGTATTGCGAAAATCGGCCGTAACGGCACCTTCCCAATGAGGTAAGTGAACCAAACTCACTAGATGAACAAGACAAGGTGGGACATATATAGAAAGCTCCAAAAGTTACCCCAAAACCATGTTCAGATACCCGTTCCAGGCAAAAACGCGTATTGCGCAAATTGGGCCGTAACGGCATCTTCCCAATTAGGTAAGTGAACAAAACGCACCAGATGCACATGACAAGGTGGGGCAAATAAAGAAAGCTCCATAAGTTGCCCAGAAACAACGTTCAGACACCCATTCCGGCAAAAACTCGTATTGCGCAAAACGGGCCGTAACGGCACTTCCCAATAAGGTAAGCGAACCAAAATATCCAGATGCACATGACAAGGTAGGATAAATATAGAAAGCTCCAAAAGTTGCCCCAAAACCACGTTCAGATACCCGTTCAGGGCAAAAATGCATATTGCGCAAATTGGGCCGTAACGGCAACTTCCCAATGAGGTAAGTGAACCAAACTCACCAGATGCACATGACAAGGTAGGACAAATATAGAAAGCTCCAAAAGTTGCTCCAAAACCACGTTCAGATACCTGTTCTTGCGGAAAACGCGTATTGCGAAAATGGGCCGTAACGGCACCTTGCCAATGAGGTAAGTGTACCAAACTCAGTAGATGCACAAGACAAGGTGGGAAAAATATAGAAAGCTCCAAAAGTTACCCTAAAACCACGTTCAAATACCCGTTCCGGTCAAAAACGTGTATTGCGCAAATAGGCCGTAACGGCAGCTTCCCAATGAGGTAAGTGAACCAAACTCACCGGATGCACATGACAAGTTGGGACAAATACAGAAAGCTCCTAAAGTTGCCCCCAAACCACGTTCAGATACCCTTTCCGGCAGAAAACGTGTATTGCGAAAATGGGCCGTAACGGCACCTTCCCAATGAGGTAAGTGAACCAAACTCACCAGATGCACATGACAAGGTGGGGCAAATATAGAAAGCCCCATAAGTTTCCCCGAAACGACGTTCAGATACCCATTCCGGCAAATACTCGTATTGCGCAAAACGGGCCGTAACGGCAGCTTCCCAATGAGGTAAGTGAACCAAAACCACCAGATGCGCAGGGGCTATGCTAATCTTCTTTGTATCGTTGCAATTTTACTATATGTGCTGCCGAAGCGAGCACAACCCTAACCCTAACCCTAACCCTAACCCTAACCCTAACCCTAACCCTAACCCTAACCCTAACCCGGAACCTAACCCTAACCCCATCCCTATCCCTAACCCTAACCCTAACCCTAACCCTAACCCTAACCCTAACCCTAACCCTAACCCGAACCCGAACCCGAACCCTAACCCTGACCCTGACCCTGACCCTGACCTTAAACTTAACCCTAACCCTAACCCTTACCTTAACCTTAACCCTAACCTTAACCCTAACCCTAACCCTAACCCTAACCCTAACCCTAACCCTAACCCGAACCCGAACCCGAACCCGAACCCGAACCCTAGCCCGAACCCGAACCTGAACTCCTAACCCTAACCCAAACCCTAACCCTAACCCGGAACCTAACTCTAACCAGGAACCTAACCCTAACCCGGAACCTAACCCTAACCCTAACCCTAACCCTAACCCTAACTGGGAACCTAACCCTAACCCTAACCCTAACCCTAACCCTAACCCTAACCCTAACCCTAACCCTAACCCTAACCCTAACCCTAACCCTAACCCTAACCCTAACCCTAACCCTAACCCTCACACTCACCCTAACCCATACCCTCACCCTCACCCTCACCCTCACCCTCACCCTCACCCTAACCCTAACCCTAACCCTAACCCTAACCCTAACCCTAACCCTAACCCTAACCCTAACCCTAACCCTAACCCTAACCCGGAACCTAACCCTAACCCGGAACCTAACCCTAACCCTAACCCTAACCCGGAACCTAACCCTAACCCGGAACCTAACCCTAAACCGGACCCTAACCCTAATCCGGAACCTAACCCTAACCCGGAACCTAACCGGGTTAGGGTTAGGCAAATATAGAAAGCTATATCAGTTGCCCCGAAACGACGTTCAGATACCCATTTCGGCAGAAAACGTGTATTGCGAAAATGGGCCGTAACGGCACCTTCCCAATGAGGTAAGTGAACCAAACTCACCAGATGCACATGACAAGGTGGGGCAAATATAGAAAGCCCCATAAGTTTCCCCGAAACGACGTTCAGATACCCATTCCGGCAAATACTCGTATTGCGCAAAACGGGCCGTAACGGCAGCTTCCCAATGAGGTAAGTGAACCAAAACCACCAGATGCGCAGGGGCTATGCTAATCTTCTCTGTATCGTTGCAATTTTACTATATGTGCTGCCGAAGCGAGCACAACCCTAACCCTAACCCTAACCCTAACCCTAACCCTAACCCTAACCCTAACCCTAACCCTAACCCTAACCCTAACCCTAACCCTAACCCGGAACCTAACCCTAACCCCATCCCTATCCCTAACCCTAACCCTAACCCTAACCCTAACCCTAACCCTAACCCTAACCCTAACCCTAACCCTAACCCGAACCCGAACCCGAACCCGAACCCTAACCCTGACCCTGACCCTGACCCTGACCTTAAACTTAACCCTAACCCTAACCCTTACCTTAACCTTAACCCTAACCTTAACCCTAACCCTAACCCTAACCCTAACCCTAACCCTAACCCGAACCCGAACCCGAACCCGAACCCGAACCCGAACCCTAACCCGAACCCGAACCTGAACTCCTAACCCTAACCCAAACCCTAACCCTAACCCGGAACCTAACTCTAACCAGGAACCTAACCCTAACCCGGAACCTAACCCTAACCCTAACCCTAACCCTAACCCTAACTGGGAACCTAACCCTAACCCTAACCCTAACCCTAACCCTAACCCTAACCCTAACCCTAACCCTAACCCTAACCCTAACCCTAACCCTAACCCTAACCCTAACCCTAACCCTAACCCTCACACTCACCCTAACCCACACCCTCACCCTCACCCTCACCCTCACCCTCACCCTAACCCTAACCCTAACCCTAACCCTAACCCTAACCCTAACCCTAACCCTAACCCTAACCCTAACCCGGAACCTAACCCTAACCCGGAACCTAACCCTAACCCTAACCCTAACCCGGAACCTAACCCTAACCCGGAACCTAACCCTAAACCGGAACCTAACCCTAATCCGGAACCTAACCCTAACCCGGAACCTAACCGGGTTAGGGTTAGGCAAATATAGAAAGCTATATCAGTTGCCCCGAAACGACGTTCAGATACCCATTTCGGCAAAAATGCGAATTGCGCAAAATATGCCGTAACGGCAGCTTCCCAATAGGGGAAGTGAACCAAACTCACCATATGCACATAACTAGGTGGGGCAAATATAGAAAGCTCCAAAAGTTGCCCCCAAACCACGTTCAGAAACCCGTTTTGGTCAAAAATGCATATAGCGCCCAACGTTCTAACACCCGTTCTTGCGGGAGGGATAAATATAGAAAGCTCCAAAAGTTGCCCCGAAACGACGTTCAGATACCGATTCCGGCAAAAATTCGAATTGTGCAAATTGGGCCATAACGGCTGCTTCCCAATGAGGTAAGTGAACCAAACTATCCAGATGCACATGACAAGGTAGGAGAAATATAGAAAGCTCCAAAAGTTGCTCCAAAACCACGTTCAGTTACCCGTTCCTGGCAAAAATGCGCATTGCGCAAAATGGGCCGTAACGGCAGCTTCCCAATAAGGGAAGTGAACCAAACTCACCATATGCACATAACTAGGTGGGGCAAATATAGAAACCTCCAAAAGTTACCCCGAAACTACGTTCAGATACCCCTTATGGGCAAAAATGCGTATTGCGCAAAATTGGGCCGTAACGGCAACTTCCCAATGAGGTAAGTGAACCAAATTACCAGATGCACATGACAAGGTAGGATAAATATAGAAAGCTCCAGAAGTTGCCCCAAAACCACATTCAGATACCCGTTCTGGGCAAAAACTCATGTTGCGCAAATTGGGCCGTCATGGCAACTTCCCAATGAGGTAAGTGAACCAAACTCACGAGATGCACATTACAAGGTGGGGCAAATATATAAAGCTCCATAAGTTGCCCCGAAACGACGTTCAGATACGCATTCCGAGAAAAATTCGTATTTCGCAAAACAGATGCGCAGGGGCCATGCTAATCTTCTCTGTATCGTTCCAATTTTATTATATGTGCTGCCAAAGCGAGCACTACCCTAACCCTAACCCTAACCCTAACCCTAACCCTAACCCTAACCCTAACCCTAACCCTAACCCTAACCCTAACCCTAACCCTAACTCTAACCCTAACCCTACCCTAACCCTAAGCCTAACCCTTACCTTAACCCTAACCCTAACCCTAACCCTAACCCTAACCCTAACCCTTACCTTAACCCTAACCCTAACCCTAACCCTAACCCTAACGCTAACAATAACCCGGAACCTAACCCTAGACCTAACCCGGAACCTAACCCTATCCTGGAACCTAAACCTAACCCGGAACCTACCCGGAACATAACCCGGAACCTAACCCGGAACCCAACCCGGAACCTAACCCTAACCCGGAACCTAACCCGGAACCTAACCCTAACCCTAACCCTAACCCTAACTACGTTCATTTACCCGTTCCTGGCAAAAACGCGTATTGCGCAAAATGGGCCATAACGGCAGCTTCCCAATGAGGTAAGTGAACCAAACTATCCAGATGCACATGACAAGTTGGGACAAACATAGAAAGCTCCAAAAGTTGCCCCAAAACCACGTTCTTATACCCGTTTTTGCGGAAAACGCGTATTGCGAAAATCGGCCGTAACGGCACCTTCCCAATGAGGTAAGTGAACCAAACTCACTAGATGAACAAGACAAGGTGGAACATATATAGAAAGCTCCAAAAGTTACCCCAAAACCATGTTCAGATACCCGTTCCAGGCAAAAACGTGTACTGCGCAAATTGGGCCGTAACGGCATCTTCCCAACTAGGTAAGTGAACAAAACGCACCAGATGCACATGACAAGGTGGGGCAAATATAGACAGCTCCAAAAGTTACCCCAAAACCACGTTCAGATACCCATTCTCGGCAAAAAATCGTACTGCGCAAAATGGGCCGTAAAAGCAGCTTCCCAATGACGAAAGTAAACCAAACTCACCAGATGCACATGACAAGGTAGGAGAAAAATAGAAAGCTGCAAAAGTTGCCCCAAAACCACGTTCAGATACCCGTTCAGGGCAAAAACGCATAATGCGCAAATTGGGCCGTAAAAGCAGCTTCCCAATGAGGAAAGTGAACCAAACTCACCAGATGCACATGACAAGGTGGGACAAATATAGAAAGCTCCAAAAGTTGCCCCAAAACGATGTTCAGATACCCATTCCGAGAAAAA
>NC_086192.1:172500-190000 GCF_023053635.1 Elgaria multicarinata webbii | reverse complement strand
CAAACTCACCAGATGCACATGACAAGGTGGGACAAATATAGAAAGCTCCAAAAGTTGCCCCAAAACGATGTTCAGATACCCTTTCCTGGCAAAAACGCATATTGCGCAAATTGGGCAGTAACGGCACCTTCCCAATGAGGTAAGTGAACCAAACGCACCAGATGCACATGACAATTTGGGAAAAATATAGAAAGCTCCAAAAGTTGCCCCAAAACCACGTTCAAATACCCTTTTTTGCGGAAAACGCGTATTACGCAAAATGGGCCGTAACGACAGCTTCCCAATGAGGTAAGTGAACCAAACTAACCAGATGCACATGACAAGGTGGGAGAAATATAGAAAGCTCCAAAAGTTGCCCCCAAACCACGTTCAGATACCCTTTCAGGGCAAAAATGCATATTGCGCAATTTGGGCCGTAAAAGCAGCTTCCCAATGAGGAAAGTGAACCAAACTCACCAGATGCAGATGACAAGGTGGGACAAACATAGAAAGCTCCAAAAGTTGCCCCAAAACCACGTTCAGATACCCTTTCCTGGTAAAAACGCACATTGCGCAAATTGGGCCGTAACGGCACCTTCCCAATGAGGTAAGTCAACCAAACGCACCAGATGCACATGACAATTTGGGACAAATATAGAAAGCTCCAAAAGTTGCCCCAAAACCATGTTCTAATACCCTTTTTTGCGGAAAACGCGTATTGCGCAAAATGGGCCTTAACGACAGCTTCCGAATGAGGTAAGTGAACCAAACTCACCAGATGCACATGACAAGGTAGGAGAAATATAGAAAGCTCCAAAAGATGCCCCAAAACCACGTTCAGTTACCCCGTTCCTGGCAAAAACGTGTATTGCGCAAAATGGCCCCTAACGGCAGCTTCCCAATGAGGTAAGTGAACCAAACTTAATAGATGCACAAGACAAGGTGGAACATATATAGAAAGCTCCAAAAGTTACCCCAAAACAACGTTCAGATACCTGTTCCGGTCAAAAACGTGTATTGCGCAAAATGGGCCGTAACGGCAGCTTCCCAATCAGGTAAGTGAACCAAACTTAATAGATGCACAAGACAAGGTGGAACATATATAGAAAGCTCCAAAAGTTACCCCAAAACAACGTTCAGATACCTGTTCCGGTCAAAAACGTGTATTGCGCAAAATGGGCCGTAACGGCAGCTTCCCAATCAGGTAAGTGAACCAAACTCACCAGATGCACATGACAAGTTGGGACAAGTACAGAAAGCTCCAAAAGTTGCCCCCAAAGCACGTTCAGATACCCTTTCCGGCAGAAAACGTCTATTGCGAAAATGGGCCGTAACGGCACCTTCCCAATAAGGGAAGTGAACCAAACTCACCATATTCCCATTACTAGGTGGGGCAAATATAGAAAGCTCCAAAAGTTACCCCAAAACCACGTTGAGATACCTGTGATGGGCAAAAACGCATATTGCGCCAATTGGGCCGTAACGGCAACTTCCCAATGAGGTAAATGAACCAAACTAACCAAATGCACATGACAAGGTAGGATAAATATAGAAAGCTCCAGAAGTTGCCCAAAAACCACTTTCAGATACCCGTTCTGGGCAAAATTCATGCTGAGCAAATTGGGCCGTCATGGCAACTTCCCAATGAGGTAAGTGAACCAAACTCACGAGATGCACATTAAAAGGTGGGGCAAATATATAAAGCTCCATAAGTTGCCCCGAAACGACGTTCAGATACCCATTCCGAGAAAAACTCGTATTGCGCAAAACAGATGCGCAGGGGCCATGCTAATCTTCTCTGTATAGTTCCAATTTTAGTATATGTGCTGCCAAAGCGAGCACTACCCTAACCCTAACCCTAACCCTAACCCTAACCCTAACCCTAACCCTAACCCTAACCCTAACCCTAACCCTAACCCTAACCTTAACCCTAACCCTAACCCTAACCTTAACCCTAACCCTAAGCCTAACCCTTACCTTAACCCTAACCCTAACCCTAACCCTAACCCTAACCCTAACCCAAACCCTAACCCTAACCCTAACCCTAACAATAACCCGGAACCTAACCCTAGCCCTAACCCGGAACCTAACCCTAACCCGGAACCTAAACCTAACCCGGAACCTAAACCTAACCCGGAACCTAACCTGGAACCTAACCCGGAACCTAACCCGGAACCTAACCCCAAACCGGAACCTAACCCGGAACCTAACCCTAACCCTAACCCTAACCCTAACTACGTTCATTTACCCGTTCCTGGCAAAAACGCGTATTGCGCAAAATGGGCCATAACGGCAGCTTCCCAATGAGGTAAGTGAACCAAACTATCCAGATGCACATGACAAGTTGGGACAAACATAGAAAGCTCCAAAAGTTACCCAAAACCACGTTCAGATACCTGTTCTGGGCAAAAACGCATATTGCGCAAAATGGGCCTTAACGGCAGCATCCCAATGAGGTAAGTGAACCAAACTCAATAGATGAACAAGACAAGGTGGGACATTTATAGAAAGCTCCAAGAGTTACCCCAAAACCACGTTCAGATACCCATTCCTGTCAAAAACGTGTATTGCACAAAATGGGCCGTAACGGCAGCTTCCCAATGAGGTAAGTGAACCAAACTCACCAGATGCACATGACAAGTTGGGACAATTACTGAAAGCTTCCAAAGTTGCCCCCAAACCACGCTCAGATACCATTTCCGGCAGAAAACGTGAATTGCGAAAATGGGCCGTAACGGAACCTTCCCAATGAGGTAAGTGAACCAAACTCACCAGATGCACATGACAAGGTAGGACAAATATAGAAAGCTCCAAAAGTTGCCCCAGAACCACGTTCAGTTACCCGTTCCTGGCAAAAACGCGTATTGCGCAAAATGAGCCGTAACTGCGCCTTCCCAATAAGGTAAGTGAACCAAACTATCCAGATGCACATGACAAGGTGGGGCAAATATAGAAAGCTCCATAAGTTGCCCAGAAACGACGTTCAGACACCCATTCCGGCAAAAACTCGTATTGCGCAAAACGGGCCGTAACGGCACCTTCCCAATAACGTAAGTGAACCAAACTATCCAGATGCACATGACAAGTTGGGACAAATATAGACAGCTCCAAAAGATCCCCCAAAACCACGTTCAGATACCCGTTCAGGGCAAAAATGCATATTGCGCAAAATGGGCCGTAAAAGCAGCTTCCCAATGAGGAAAGTGAACCAAACTCACCAGATGCACATGACAAGGTGGGACAAATATAGAAAGCTCCAAAAGTTGCCCCAAAACCACGTTCTAATACCCTTTTTTGCGGAAAACGCGTATTGCGCAAAATGGGCCTTAACGACAGCTTCCCAATGAGGTAAGTGAACCAAACTCACCAGATGCACATGACAAGGTAGGAGAAATATAGAAAGCTCCAAAAGTTGCCCCAAAACCACGTTCAGTTACCCCGTTCCTGGCAAAAACGCGTATTGCGCAAAATGGGCCCTAACGGCAGCTTCCCAATGAGGTAAGTGAACCAAACTTAATAGATGCACAAGACCAGGTGGGATATATATAGAAAGCTCCAAAAGTTACCCCAAAACAACGTTCAGATACCGGTTCCGGTCAAAAACGTGTATTGCGCAAAATGGGCCGTAACGGCAGCTTCCCAATCAGGTAAGTGAACCAAACTCACCAGATGCACATGACAAGTTGGGACAAGTACAGAAAGCTCCAAAAGTTGCCCCCAAACCACGTTCAGATATCCTTTCCGGCAGAAGACGTCCATTGCGAAAATGGGCCGTAACGGCACCTTCCTAATAAGGGAAGTGAACCAAACTCACCATATTCCCATTACTAGGTGGGGCAAATATAGAAAGCTCCAAAAGTTACCCCAAAACCACGTTGAGATACCTGTGATGGGCAAAAACGCGTATTGCGCCAATTGGGCCATAACGGCAACTTCCCAATGAGGTAAGTGAACCAAACTAACCAAATGCACATGACAAGGTAGGACAAATATAAAAAGCTCCAAATGTTGCCCCAAAACCACGTTCAGATACACGTTCAGGGCAAAAACGCATATTGCGCAAATTGGGCCGTAAAAGCAGCTTCCCAATGAGGTAAGTGAACCAAACGCACCAGATGGACATGACAAGGTGGGGCAAATATAGAAAGCTCCATCAGTTGCCCAGACACGATGTTCAGACACCCATTCCGACAATGGAATCAGCTACCTAGGGAGGTGGTGGGCTCTCCCACACTAAAGGCCTTCAAGAGGCAGCTGGACAACCATCTGTCAGGGATGCTTTAGGGTGGATTCCTTCATTGAGCAGGGGGTTGGACTCGATGGCCTTGTAGGCCCCTTCCAACTCTGCTATTCTATGATTCTATGATTGTATGATTCTATGATTCCGGCAAAAACTTGTATTGCGCAAAACGGGCCGTAACGGCAGCTTCCCAATGAGGTAAGTGAACCAAACTCACCAGATGCACATGACAAGGTAGGACAAATATAGAAAGCTCCAAAAGTTGCCGCAGAACCACGTTCAGTTACCCGTTCCTGTCAAAAACGCGTATTGCGCAAATGAGCCATAACGGCGCCTTCCCAATAAGGGAAGTGAACAAAATTCACCATATGCACATAACTAGGTGGGGCAAACATAGAAAGCACCAAAAGTTACCCCAAAACCACGTTCAGATACCCGTCCAGTGCAAAAAAGCGTATTGCGCAAATTGGGCCGTAACGGCAACTTCCCAATGAGGTAAGTGAACCAAACTCTCCAAATGCACATGACAAGGTAGGACAAATATAGAAAGCTCCAAAAGTTGCCCCCAAACCACGTTCAGATACCTGTTCTGGGCAAAAACGCGTATTGCGCAAATTGGGCCGTAACGGCAACTTCCCAATGAGGTAAGTGAAGCAAACTCACCAGATGCACATGACAAGGTGGGGCAAATATAGAAAGCTCCATAAGTTGCCCCGAAACGACGTTCAGACACCCATTCCGGCAAAAACTCGTATTGCGCAAAACGGGCCGTAACGGCAGCTTCCCATTGAGGTAAGTGAACCAAACTATCCAGATGCACATGACAAGTTGGGACAAATATAGAAAGCTCCAAAAGTTGCACCAAAACCACGTTCTAATACCCTTTTTTGCGGAAAACGCGTATTACGCAAAACCACATTTAGTTACCCGTTCCTGGCAAAAACGCGTATTGTGCAAAATGGGCCGTAAAGGCAGCTTCCCAATGAGGTAAGTGAACCAAACTCAATAGATGCACGAGATAAGGTGGGACATATATAGAAAGCAACAAAAGTTACCCCAAAACCACGTTCAGATACCCGTGCTGGGCAAAAATGCGTATTGCGCAAATTGGGCCGTAACGGCAACTTCCCAATGAGGTAAGTGAACCAAACTCAACAAATGCACATGACAAGGTAGGACAAATATAGAAAGCTCCAAAAGTTGCCCCCAAACCACGTTCAGATACCCGTTCTCGGCAAAAACGCGTATTGCGCAAATTGGGCCGTAACGGTAACTTCCCAATGAGGAAAGTGAACCAAACTCACCAGATGCACATAACAATGTGGGACAAATATAGAAAGCTCCAAAAGTTGCCCCAAAACCATGTTCAGATACCCGTTCCGGTAAAAAAAGTGTATTGCGCAAAATGAGCCGTAACGGCGGCTTCCCAATGAGGTAAGTGAACCAAACTCACCAGATGCACATGTCAAGGTAGGACAAATATAGAAAGCTCCAAAAGTTGCCCCAAAACCATGTTCAGTTACCCGTTCCTATCAAAAACGCGTATTGCGCAAAATGAGCCGTAACGGCACCTTCCCAATAAGGGAAGTGAACAAAACTCACCATATGCACATAACTAGGTGGGGCAAATATAGAAAGCTCCAAAAGTTACCCCAAAACCAAGTTCAGATACCCGTGCTGGGCAAAAACGCGTATTGCGCAAATTGGGCCGTAACGGCAACTTCCCAATGAGGTAAGTGAACCAAACTCACCAGATGCACATGACAAGGTGGTGCAAATATAGAAAGCTCCATAAGTTGCCCAGAAACGATGTTCAGACACCCATTCCGGGAAAAACTCGTATTGTGCAAACCGGGCCGTAACGGCAGCTTCCCAATGAGGTAAGTGAACCAAACTATCCAGATGCACATGACAAGTTGGGACAAATATAGACAGCTCCAAAAGTTCCCCCAAAACCACGTTCAGATACCCGTTCTGGGCAAAAACGCATATTGCGCAAATTGGTCCGTAAAAGAAACTTCCCAATGAGGTAAGTTAATCAAACTCACCAGATGCACATGACAAGTTGGGACAAATTCAGAAAGCTCTAAAAGTTGCCCCCAAACCACGTTCAGATACCCTTTCCGGCAGAAAACGTGTATTGCGAAAATGTGCCGTAACGGCACCTTCCCAATGAAGTAAGTGAACCAAACTCACCAGATGCACATGACAAGGTAGGACAAATATAGAAAGCTCCAAAAGTTGCCGCAAAACCATGTTCAGTTACCTGTTCCTATCAAAAACGCGTATTGCGCAAAATGAGCCGTAACAGCACCTTCCCAATAAGGGAAGTGAACAAAACTCACCATATGCACATAACTAGGTGGGGCAAATATAGAAAGCTCCAAAAGTTCCCCCAAAACCACGTTCAGATACCTGTTCTGGGCAAAAACGCATATTGCGCAAATTGGTCCGTAAAAGAAACTTCCCGATGAGGTAAGTGAACCAAACTCACCAGATGGACATGACAAGTTGGGACAAATCCAGAAAGCTCAAAAAGTTGCCCCCAAACCACGTTCAGATACCCTTTCCGGCAGAAAACGTGTATTGCGAAAACGGGCCGTAACGGCACCTTCCCAATGAGGTAAGTGAACCAAACTCACCAGATGCACATGACAAGGTAGGACAAATATAGAAAGCTCCAAAAGTTGCCCCAAATCCATGTTCAGTTACCCGTTCCTATGAAAAACGCGTATTGCGCAAAATGAGCCGTAACGGCAACTTCCCAATGAGTTAAGTAATCCAAACTCACCAAATGCACATGACAAGGTAGGACAAATATAGAAAGCTCCAAAAGTTGCCCCATAACCACGTTCAGATACGCGTTCTGGGCAAAAACTCGTATTGTGCAAATTGGGCCGTAACGGCAACTTCCCAATGAGGTAAGTGAACCAAACACACCAGATGCACATGACAAGGTGGTGCAAATATAGAAAGCTCCATAAGTTGCCCAGAAACGATGTTCAGACACCCATTCCGGGAAAAACTCGTATTGTGCAAAACGGGCCGTAACGGCAGCTTCCCAATGAGGTAAGTGAACCAAACTATCCAGATGCACATGACAAGTTGGGACAAATATAGACAGCTTCAAAAGTTCCAACAAAACCACGTTCAGATACCCGTTCTGGGCAAAAACGCATATTGCGCAAATTGGTCCGTAAAAGAAACTTCCAAATTGGGAAAGTGAACCAAACTCACCAGATGCACATGACAAGGTGGGACAAATATAGAAAGCTCCAAAAGTTGGACCAAAACCACGTTCAGATACCCGTTCCTGGCAAAAACGCGAATTGCGCAATTGGGCCTTAACGGCACCCTACCAATAAGAGAAGTGAACCAAACTCACCATATGCACATAACTAGGTGGGGCAAATATAGAAAGCTCCAAAAGTTTCCTCGAAACCACGTTCAGATACCCGTTCTGAGCAAAAACGCGTACTGCGCAAATTGGGCCGTAACGGCAACTTCCCAATGAGGTAAGTGAACCAAACTCACCAGATGCACATTACAAGTTGGGGCAAATATATAAAGCTCCATAAGTTGCCCCGAAACGACGTTCAGATACCCATTCCGAGAAAAACTCGTATTGCGCAAAACAGATGCGCAGGGGCCATGCTAATCTTCTCTGTATCGTTCCAATTTTAGTATATGTGCTGCCAAAGCGAGCACTACCCTCACCCTAACCCTAACCCTAACCCTAACCCTAACCCCCAAAACCACGTTCAGATACCCGTTCAGGGCAAAAACGCATATTGCGCAAATTGGGCCTTAAAAGCAGCTTCCCAATGAGGAAAGTGAACCAAACTCACCAGATGCACATGACAAGGGAGGACAAATATAGAAAGCTCCAAAAGTCGCAGCAAAACCACGTTCAGATACCCATTCTGGGCAAAAACTCGTATTGCACAAATTGGGCCGTAATGGCAACTTCCCATTAGGTAAGTGAACCAAACTCACCAGATGCACATGACAAGGTGGGGCAAATATAGAAAGCTCCATAAGTTTCCCCGAAAGGACGTTCAGATTCCCATTCCGGCAAAGACTCGTATTGAGCAAAACGGGCTTTAACGGCAGCTTCCCAATGAGGTAAGTGAACCAAACTCACCAGATGTGCAGGGGCCATGCTAATCTTCTATGTATCGTTCCAATTTAATATATGTGCTGCCGAAGCGAGCACAACCCTAACCCTAACCCTAACCCTAACCCTAACCCTAACCCTAACCCGGAACCTAACCCTAACCCGGAACCTAAACCTAACTCGGAACCTAACCCTAACCGTAACCCTAACCCTAACCGTAACCCTAACCCTAACCCTAACCCTAACGCTAACCCTAACCCTAACCCTAACCCTAACCCTAACCCTAACCCTAACCCTAACCCTAACCCTAACCCTAACCCTAACCCTAACCCTAACCCGAACCCTAACCCAAACCCAAACCCTAACCCTAACCCTAACCCTAACCCTAACCCTAACCCTAACCCTAACCCTAACCCTAACCCTAACCCTAACCCTAACCCTAACCCTAACCCTAACCCTAACCCTAACCCTAACCCTAACCCTAACCCTAACCCTAACCCTGCCGAAGCGAGCACAACCCTAACCCTAACCCTAACCCTAACCCTAACCCTAACCCTAACCCTAACCCGGAACCTAACCCTAACCCGGAACCTAAACCTAACTCGGAACCTAACCCTAACCGTAACCCTAACCCTAACCCTAACCCTAACCCTAACGCTAACCCTAACCCTAACCCTAACCCTAACCCTAACCCTAACCCTAACCTTAACCCTAACATTAACCCTAACCCTACCCCTATCCCTAACCCTAACCCTAACCCGAACCCGAACCCGAACCCGAACCTGAACTCCTAACCCTAACCCTAACCCTAACCTGGAACCTAACTCTAACCAGGAACCTAACCTTAACCCGGAACCTAACCCTAACCCTAACCCTAACCCTAACCCTAACCCTAACCCTAACCCTAACCCTAACCCTAACCGGGAACCTAACCCTAACCCGGAACCTAACCCGAGATGCACGAGATAAGGTGGGACATATATAGAAAGCAACAAAAGTTACCCCAAAACCACGTTCAGATACCCGTGCTGGGCAAAAATGCGTATTGCGCAAATTGGGCCGTAACGGCAACTTCCCAATGAGGTAAGTGAACCAAACTCAACAAATGCACATGACAAGGTAGGACAAATATAGAAAGCTCCAAAAGTTGCCCCCAAACCACGTTCAGATACCCGTTCTCGGCAAAAACGCGTATTGCGCAAATTGGGCCGTAACGGTAACTTCCCAATGAGGAAAGTGAACCAAACTCACCAGATGCACATAACAATGTGGGACAAATATAGAAAGCTCCAAAAGTTGCCCCAAAACCATGTTCAGATACCCGTTCCGGTAAAAAAAGTGTATTGCGCAAAATGAGCCGTAACGGCAACTTCCCAATGAGTTAAGTAATCCAAACTCACCAAATGCACATGACAAGGTAGGACAAATATAGAAAGCTGCAAAAGTTGCCCCATAACCACGTTCAGATACGCGTTCTGGGCAAAATCTTGTATTGTGCAAATTGGGCCGTAACGGCACCTTCCCAATGAGGTAAGTGAACCAAACTCACCAGATGCACATGACAAGGTGGTGCAAATATAGAAAGCTCCATAAGTTGCCCAGAAACGAGGTTCAGACACCCATTCCGGGAAAAACTCGTATTGTGCAAAACGGGCCGTAACGGCAGCTTCCCAATGAGGTAAGTGAACCAAACTATCCAGATGCACATGACAAGTTGGGACAAATATAGACAGCTCCAAAAGTTCCCCCAAAACCACGTTCAGATACCCGTTCTGGGCAAAAACGCATATTGCGCAAATTGGTCCGTAAAAGAAACTTCCCAATGAGGTAAGTGAACCAAACTCACCAGATGCACATGACAAGTTGGGACAAATTCAGAAAGCTCTAAAAGTTGCCCCCAAACCACGTTCAGATACCGTTTCCGGCAGAAAACGTGTATTGCGAAAATGGGCCGTAACGGCACCTTCCCAATGAGGTAAGTGAACAAAACTCACCATATGCACATAACTAGGTGGGGCAAATATAGAAAGCTCCAAAAGTTCCCCCAAAACCACGTTCAGATACCAGTTCTGGGCAAAAACGCATATTGCGCAAATTGGTCCGTAAAAGAAACTTCCCAATGAGGTAAGTGAACCAAACTCACCAGATGCACATGACAAGTTGGGGCAAATATAGAACCCTAACCCTAACCCTAACCCTAACCCTAACCCGGAACCTAACCCTAACCCGGAACATAAACCTAACTCGGAACCTAACCCTAACCCTAATCCTAACCCTAACCCTAACTCTAACCCTAACCCTAACCCTAACGCTAACCCTAACCCTAACCCTAACCCTAACCCTAACCCTAACCCTAACCCTAACCCTGACCCTGACCTTAAACTTAACCCTAACCCTAACCCTTACCTTAACCTTAACCCTAACCTTAACCCTAACCGTACCCTACCCCTACCCCTACCCCTACCCCTAACCCGAACCCGAACCCGAACCCGAACCTGAACTCCTAACCCTAACCCTAACCCTAACCCGAACCCGGAACCTAACTCTAACCAGGAACCTAACCCTAACCTGGAACCTAACCCTAACCCTAACCCTAACCCTAACCCTAACCCTAACCCTAACCCTAACCGGGGACCTAACCCTAACCCGGAACCTAACCCGGAAGCTAACCCTAACCCTAACCCTAACCCGGAACCTAACCCGGAACCGAACCCGGAACCTAACCCTAACCCTAACCCTAAGCCGGAACCTAATCCTAACCCTAACCCGGAACCTAACCCCAACCCGGAACCTAATCCTAACCCTAACCCGGAACCTAACTCTAACCCTATCCTGGAAACTAAAGCTAACCCGGAACCTAACCCTAAAACTAACCCGAAACCGGAACCTAACCCTAATCCGGAAACTAACCCTCACCCTTACCCGGAACCTAACCCTAACCCGGAACCTAACCGGGTTAGGGTTAGGCATATATAGAAAGCTCCATAAGTTGCACCGAAACGACGTTCAGATACCCATTCCGGCAAAAACTCATTTTGCGCAATACGGGCCGTAACGGCAGCTTCCCAATGAGGTAAGTGAACCAAACTCACCAGATGCACATGACAATGTGGGACAAATATAGAAAGCTCCAAAAGTTGCCCCAAAACCACGTTCAGATACCCGTTCCGGTCAAAAAAGTGTATTGCGCAAAATGAGCCGTAACGGCAGCTTCCCAGTGAGGTAAGTGAACCAAACTCACCAGATGCACATGACAAGGTAGGACAAATATAGAAAGCTCCAAAAGTTGCCCCAAAACCATGTTCAGTTAACCGTTCCTATCAAAAACGCGTATTGCGCAAAATGAGCCGTAACGGCACCTTCCCAATAAGGGAAGTGAACAAAACTCACCATATGCACATAACTAGGTGGGGCAAATATAGAAAGCTCCAAAAGTTACCCCAAAACCAAGTTCAGATACCCGTGCTGGGCAAAAACGCGTATTGCGCAAATTGGGCCGTAACGGCAACTTCCCAATGAGTTAAGTAATCCAAACTCACCAAATGCACATGACAAGGTAGGACAAATATAGAAAGCTCCAAAAGTTGCCCCATAACCACGTTCAGATACGAGTTCTGGGCAAAATCTTGTATTGTGCAAATTGGGCCATAACGGCACCTTCCCAATGAGGTAAGTGAACCAAACTCACCAGATGCACATGACAAGGTGGTGCAAATATAGAAAGCTCCATAAGTTGCCCAGAAACGATGTTCAGACACCCATTCCGGGAAAAACTCGTATTGTGCAAAACGGGCCGTAACGGCAGCTTCCCAATGAGGTAAGTGAACCAAACTATCCAGATGCACATGACAAGTTGGGACAAATATAGACAGCTCCAAAAGTTCCCCCAAAACCACGTTCAGATACCCGTTCTGGGCAAAAACGCATATTGCGCAAATTGGTCCATAAAAGAAACTTCCCAATGAGGTAAGTGAACCAAACTCACCAGATGCACATGACAAGTTTGGACAAATTCAGAAAGCTCTAAAAGTTGCCCCCAAACCACGTTCAGATACCCTTTCCGGCAGAAAACGTGTATTGCGAAAATGGGCCGTAACGGCACCTTCCCAATGAGGTAAGTGAACCAAACTCCCCAGATGCACATGACAAGGTAGGACAAATATAGAAAGCTCCAAAAGTTGCCCCAAAACCATGTTCAGTTACCCGTTCCTATCAAAAACGCGTATTGCGCAAAATGAGCCGTAACGGCACCTTCCCAATAAGGGAAGTGAACAAAACTCACCATATGCACATAACTAGGTGGGGCAAATATAGAAAGCTCCAAAAGTTCCCCCAAAACCACGTTCAGATACCAGTTCTGGGCAAAAACGCATATTGCGCAAATTGGTCCGTAAAAGAAACTTCCCAATGAGGTAAGTGAACCAAACTCACCAGATGCACATGACAAGTTGGGACAAATTCAGAAAGCTCTAAAAGTTGCCCCCAAACCACGTTCAAATACCCTTTCCGGCAGAAAACGTGTATTGCGAAAATGGGTCGTAACGGCACCTTCCCAATGAGGTAAGTGAACCAAACTCACCAGATGCACATGACAAGGTAGGACAAATATAGAAAGCTCCAAAAGTTGCCCCAAAACCATGTTCAGTTACCCGTTCCTATTAAAAACGCGTATTGCGCAAAATGAGCCGTAACGGCACCTTCCCAATAAGGGAAGTGAACAAAACTCACCATATGCACATAACTAGGTGGGGCAAATATAGAAAGCTCCAAAAGTTACCCCAAAACCAAGTTCAGATACCTGTGCTGGGCAAAAACGTGTATTGTGCAAATTGGGCCGTAAAGGCAAATTCCCAATGAGTTAAGTAATCCAAACTCAACAAATGCACATGACAAGGTAGGACAAATATAGAAAGCTCCAAAAGTTGCCCCATAACCACGTTCAGATACGCGTTCTGGGCAAAAACTCGTATTGTGCAAATTGGGCCGTAACGGCAACTTCCCAATGAGGTAAGTGAACCAAACTCACCAGATGCACATGACAAGGTGGTGCAAATATAGAAAGCTCCATAAGTTGCCCAGAAACGATGTTCAGACACCCATTCCGGCAAAAACTCGTATTGTGCAAAACGGGCCGTAATGGCAGCTTCCCAATGAGGTAAGTGAATCAAACTATCCAAATGCACATGACAAGTTGGGACAAATATAGACAGCTTCAAAAGTTCCACCAAAACTACGTTCAGATACACGTTCTGGGCAAAAACGCATATTGTGCAAATTGGTCCGTAAAAGAAACTTCCCAATTAGGAAAGTGAACCAAACTCACCAGATGCACATGACAAGGTGGGACAAATATAGAAAGCTCCAAAAGTTCCCCCCAAAGCCACATTCTGGTAACCGTTCCTGCAGAAAACGCGGATTGCGCAATTGGGCCTTAACGGCACCTTCCCAATATGAGAAGTGAACCAAACTCACCATATGCACATAACTAGGTGGGGCAAATATAGAAAGCTCCAAAAGTTTCCCCGAAACCACGTTCAGATACCCGTTCTGGGCAAAAACGCGTACTGCGCAAATTGGGCCGTAACGGCAACTTCCCAATGAAGTAAGTGAACCAAACTCACCAGATGCACATTACAAGGTGGGGCAATTATATAAAGCTCCATAAGTTGCCCCGAAACGACGTTCAGATACCCATTCCGAGAAAAACTCGTATTGCGCAAAACAGATGCGCAGGGGCCATGTAAACAGGATCGTTCCAATTTTAGTATATGTGCTGCCAAAGCGAGCACTACCCTCACCCTAACCCTAACCCTAACCCTAACCCTAACCCTAACCCTAACCCTAACCCTAACCCTAACCCTAACCCTAACCCTAACCCTAACCCTAACCTTAACCCTAACCCTAACCCTAACCCTAACCTTAACCCTAACCCTAAGCCTAACCCTTACCTTAACCCTAACCCTAACCCTAACCCTAACCCTAACCCTTACCGTAACCCTAACCTTAACCCTAACCCTAACCCTAACCCTAACCTTTATCCTAACCCTAACCCTAACCCTAACCCTAACCCTAACCCTAACCCGGAACCTAACCCTAACCCTAACCCTAACCCTAACCCTAACCCTAACCCTAACCCTAACCCTAACCCTAACCCTTACCTTAACCCTAACCCTAACCCTAACCCTAACCCTAACCCTAACAATAACCCGGAACCTAACCCTAGCCCTAACCCGGAACCTAACTCTAACCCGGAACCTAAACCTAACCCTGAACCTAAACCTAACCCGGAACCTAACCCGGAACCTTACCCGGAACCTAACCCTAACCCTAACCCTAACCCTAACTACGTTCATTTACCCGTTACTGGCAAAAACGCGTATTGCGCAAAATGGGCCGTAACGGCACCTTCCCAATGAGGTAAGTTAACCAAACTCACTAGATGAAGAAGACAAGGTGGGACATATATAGAAAGCTACAAAAGTTACCCGAAAACCATGTTCAGTTACCCGTTCTGGGCAAAAACGCGTATTGCGCAAATTGGGCCGTAACGGCATCTTCCCAATTAGGTAAGTGAACAAAACTCACCAGATGCACATGACAAGGTGGGGCAAATATAGAAAGCTCCATAAGTTGCCCAGAAACGACGTTCAGACACCCATTCTGCCAAAAACTCGTATTGCGCAAAATGGGCCGTAAAGGCACTTCCCAATAAGGTAAGCGAACCAAACTATCCAGATGCACATGACAAGTTGGGAAAATATAGACAGCTCCAAAAGTTCCCCCAAAACCACGTTCAGATACCCGTTCAGGGCAAAAACGCATATTGCGCAAATTGGGCCGTAAAGGCAGCTTCCCAATGAGGAAAGTGAACCAAACTCACCAAATGCACATGTCAAGGTAGGACAAATATAGAAAGCTCCAAAAATTGCCCCAAAACCACGTTCAGATACCCGTTCTGGGCAAAAACGCGCATTGTGCAAATTGGGCTGTAACGGCAACTTCCAAATGAGGTAAGTGAACCAAACTCACCAGATGCACATGACAAGGTGGGGCAAATATAGAAAGCTCCAAAAGTTGCCCCAAAACCACGTTCAGATACCCGTTCTGGGCAAAAACGCATATTGCGCAAATTGGGCCGTAAAAGAAGCTTCCCAATGAGGAAAGTGAACCAAACTCACCAGATGCACATGACAAGTTGGGACAAATATAGAAAGCTCCAAAAGGTGTCCCCAAACCACGTTCAGATACGCTTTCCGGCAGAAAACGTGTATTGCGAAAATGGGCCGTAACGGCACCTTCCCAATGAGGAAAGTGAACCAAACTCACCAGATGCACATGACAAGGTAGGACAAATATAGAAAGCTCCAAAAGTCGCAGCAAAACCACGTTCAGATACCCATTCTGGGCAAAAACTCGTATTGCACAAATTGGGCCATAATGGCAACTTCCCATTTGGTAAGTGAACCAAACTCACCAGATGCACATTACAAGGTGGGGCAAATATAGAAAGCTCCATAAGTTTCCCCGAAATGACGTTCAGATTCCTATTCCGGCAAAGACTCATATTGAGCAAAACGGGCTTTAACGGCAGCTTCCCAATGAGGTAAGTGAACCAAACTCACCAGGTGTGCAGGGGCCATGCTAATCTTCTATGTATCGTTCCAATTTAATATATGTGCTGCCGAAGCGAGCACAACCCTAACCCAAACCCTAACCCTAACCCTAACCCTAACCCTAACCCTAACCTTAAGCCTAACCCTAAACCTTACTTTAACCTTAACCCTAACCTTAACCCTAACCCTAACCCTAACCCGAACCCGAACCCGAACCCGAACCCGAACCCGAACCCTGACCCTAACCCTAACCCCTAACCCTAACCCTAACCCTAACCCTAACCCTAACCCTAACCCGGAACCTAACCCTTCACCGGAACCTAACCCTAACTCTAACCCTAACCCTAACCCTAAGCCTAACCCGGAACCTAACCCTAACCCGGAAACTAACCCTAACCCGGAACCTAACCCGGAACCTAACCCGGAACCTAACCCGGAACCTAACCTTAACCCTAACCCTAACCCGGAACCTAACCCTAACCCAGAACCTAACCCAGAACCTAACCCGGAAGCTAACTCGGAACCTAACCCTAACCCTAGCCCTAACCCGGAACCTAACCCTAACCCGGAAAGTATCCCTAACCCGGAACCTAACCCTAACCCGGAACCTAAACCTAACCCGGAACCTAACCCTAATCATAACGCTAACCCAGAACCTAACCCTAACCCGGAACATAACCCTAAACCGGAACCTAACCCTAATTCGGAACCTAACCTTAACCCTAACCCGGAGCCTAACCCTAACCCGGAACCTAAGGGGTTTAGGGTTAGGCAAATATAGAAAGCTCCATAAGTTGCACCAAAACGACGTTCAGATACCCGTTCTGGACAAAAAATTGGATTGCGCAAATTGGGTCGTAATGGCAACTTCCTAATTAGGTAAGTGAACCAAACTCACCAGATGCACATGACAAGTTGGGGCAAATATAGAACCCTAACCCTAACCCTAACCCTAACCCGGAACCTAACCCTAACCCGGAACCTAAACCTAACTCGGAACCTAACCCTAACCCTAACCCTATCCCTAACCCTAACTCTAACCCTAACCCTAACCCTAACGCTAACCCTAACCCTAACCCTAACCCTAACCCTAACCCTGACCCTGACCTTAAACTTAACCCTAACCCTAACCCTTACCTTAACCTTAACCCTAACCTTAACCCTAACCCGACCCTACCCCTACCCCTACCCCTAACCCTAACCCTATCCCTAACCCTAACTCTAACTCTAACCCTAACCCTAACCCTAACGCTAACCCTAACCCTAACCCTAACCCTAACCCTAACCCTAACCCTGACCCTGACCTTAAACTTAACCCTAACCCTAACCCTTACCTTAACCTTAACCCTAACCTTAACCCTAAACCGACCCTACCCCTACCCCTACCCCTAACCCTAACCCTAACCCGAACCCGAACCCGAACCCGAACCTGAACTCCTAACCCTAACCCTAACCCTAACCCTAACCCGGAACCTAACTCTAACCAGGAACCTAACCCTAACCCGGAACCTAACCCTAACCCTAACCCTAACCCTAACCCTAACCGGGAAC